>NC_047513.1:19517743-19612743 GCF_902827115.2 Pseudochaenichthys georgianus | reverse complement strand
ATAACTGAACTCATGATAATCCTACTTTCACAAGAATCAGGAGGTACCACGGACCCCCTGAGGTTAAAGGAGAAATATATCTCAGTCACCCACCTGGTGCAGAATTAGCAGCGGCCCCAAAGACGGGTGTGGAGTTGTTCTGCTGCCCAAACACCGGGGCGGCGTTGGGTTTGGCTCCAAATGCAGGGGGCTGGGAGGGTGCGGCGGTGAAGGGAGATCCAAAGGTGGAGCCGAATGAAGGGGTCTGGTTCGCACCAAATCCAGCAGAGGGGGCCGAGCTGAACGCAAATGGAGAGGGAGCTGCAGACGGAGCTGTCAGAGGAAGAGAAAGGATTGAAAATATAAATACATGTACATTTTATAAATATAACAATATCGAATGTAAATGTTTGATCAGACACCATCATGCTATTTTCTGAAAATACCCACTATGAGCAAGTGTAATGGTTTGGTATATAAATAAATGCAAACATGTTTTTAGCTAAAACAAAGTCACTGCCAGAGAGTACTGAAGGGTTTTTCTCAATACATGAGGGCAAATATGAAACATGTATTTAAGTTCACTATTCAAATGCTATGAAAGGGATTACTGTAAATTATTTATGTTGTAAAGGTTTAAGTATAAAACAATGCTAATGCAATTTTAACAAATGTGAAACTTCCTTTTAGTAAAACTGTTTTAAAAACAATTTCTGAAGGTAACAAGTTTCAATGATTTAAATGTACTTATTAGTAGAACCGGTTCAGACATTATGCTTTTGCCTGCCATAACTATTAGGGATGTAACGATATATCGAATACTGCGATAAATAAATGTCTCAATACCGCCGTGAGACTGACAAAATCTACTGAGATTTTTTTTTAAATACATTCTTTTTAAAAAACCTTTATTTAACCAGGTGGTCCCATTGAGATCATTGATCTCTTTTTCAAGCGAGACCTATCCAACATGGCAGCAAGTAGGTTACAACATGAACATAAAACAACAGATAACACAAAAGGACATCGTATTTACAGGGCTACATGTACATACCTAGAGACATTGACAAGTACCAACAGTATATTTATATCTCGCCCTGTCAATAACCCTCACCTTCTTGGCAACAACTGTATGGTTTTTGAAGTGGTGGAGAGACAATGCACAGTTTGACCCACTGCTGTCACCCATGGCCAAAGCATATCTCTCTGTCCCAGCAACATCAGTACCAAGCAAGAGAGTTTTTTCCACACCAGGGGATATTGTAAACGCCCAAACATCCCAGCTTCTACCTGGAAATGTGGACGACTTTTTATCGCGATATTATCGTACCGTGTGTTTTTGGTATCGTTACATCCCTAATAACTATCACTCTAACTACCTTATTTATACTTTTTAGATTGTTAATACGCATTGTGTGACTGAATAAAAACACCACTGCGAACACAGACCTGCAGAAGAGGCAGCGGAGGGCGCAGCTGCTCCAAAGCCGAATGATGGAGCAGCAGCAGCAGCAGCAGCAGCAGCAGCAGCAGGAGGAGGAGCAGCGGCAGCAGGAGCACCGAAGAGGAAGGGCTGAGCCGGGGAGGAGATGGAGTTCAGGTTGACCGCTGATGGTGCCGCCGACTGGCTGTCCTGATTCTGGCCGAACAGGAAGGATTTGGCCGGAGGAGCGTCGGTGGAGGAGGCAGCAGGCTGACCGAACATTAAAGTGCTAGGAGCTGCGAAGGGAGCCTGAGTGGAGCTGCCGCTGCTGCTGCTGCTGCTGGGGGTGGAGGAGCCGAACAGAGTGGGCGTCGGGGTGGTGGATGTAGAGGTGGTGGAGTTGACGATGGGATTACCAGACATAAAGGAAAATGCTGGTTTGGGAGCAGCAGAAGAATCTATTGAGGGGAGAGAAAGGTTAACTATGATGTTATATAAATACCATACAGTGCAGTGGTTAAAGGGATAATTCGTCAACGTTTCACATCAAAGTGAGTTTACGACATTTATCACTGTACTTCTCACGGTTGTAAAATGTCTTCTCTGGGGAGCTTTCTCTGACTTGAGGAAATTATCTTGAGGGGAAAACACATTTTTATATGTTTATCTAAATTCTGCTTCGATCTTAACCAATATCCGAAATCTCCAAATTATGCAAGTAAACATTTTAAAACGATGAAGTCATATTTAAATAGTTTTGCTGAAAGAAATTGGCAATAATTGGAAAGTGAAACAACAACCTGATTCTGATGTAGCACACCCCTTAACAGCTCATTTTAAAACCCTTGACCAGCTTCAGCTAATTGACAACAAGCATATAATTAGAGGCCGATTCCTAACAGATGCGTAATAAGTGACCACAAGGACTGCTTAGATGAGAATATCATTCATAAAATTGTTGTGTCATCCACATTTCAGCATTTATTTAGGGAGAGAAAAGGTAAGCAAACTACAAAACAACTCAAAGATACTATCTAGAGCATCACTCTCCCAACTTTCTCTCACCTGCAGCACTCTGTCCAAAGGTGAAAGACGGGTTCGGGGCCTCTGCGGTAGTTGTTTCACTCTTGTCTGCTGGCTTGCCAAAGTTAAAAGTGGGTGGGGGTTGTTCTGTTGGAGCACTGGTCTTGCTGAAGGAGAATCCTCCAGTGGCGGCCGGTGCTGGAGCAGTCTCGGCATCTTTACTAGCAGCTCCGAAGAGGAAGCCGGATGGAGCCGAGGACGCGGCGGCTTCCTTCTTTTCCTCTGGCGTCCCAAAGGCAAAGGTGGGAGCAGCTGGCTCTTTGTCCGCCGCCTGTAGAGATCCCAACGTGGAGCCCCCCGGTGGTGTGGGGGTCGTTGAACTACGATCGCCCAATCTCCCAAATACAGACCCCTTACTTGAAGTTGAGTTTGTGGATGCGGTGTCATTTGATGATGCTGCGCTTTCACTTTTCTCTTGTGAAGATGAGGAGCTGTCGGGTGTTTTCTCTTCGGGTTTTGAAAGTCCAAAGGTGAAGCCGGTCTTAGAGAAGTTACTTTCTGTGCTAGAGGATCCGGTTCCAAACAGGATCCCACCGCTGGCTCCGAACTTAAACCCAGAACCTGCGGCAGGTGGGTCTGACTTTTTGTCATCACTAGAGGCATCCCCAAATGTAAAGCCCTCCGATGAGCTGCCAAACTTAAACCCCGAGGAGGCAGTAGTGTCGTTATATGTACTTTCTGATGGGACTCCAAATTTGAATCCACCTGACGATGAAGAGGAGGACTCTGTTAATGAGCCTCCAAACTTGAAACCTGCGGCTCCGGATCCCAAGGTACTGTCTGTTGTGCCAAACTTAAATCCTCCAGAAGTAGTGCCTGAAGTCCCACCAGCTGACGAACCGAAAGACGAACCAAAAGCTGAATGAAAACAACAGATAGAAAACATTGAAAAATGAAGTTATATTTCATAGGCTTAAAACAGTTGACAAGATTTTGTATGTTTATCTCAAAAGAAATAAAAACATACTTAGTATGTTTTCGTGTATTTGAATCAAACCAGGTCACAGCAACAAAATATACAAAATAAAACTAACCTGCGGCCCCGCAGCAGAAGCCTAGCCCGAGAGGTCAGCCCCGGAACGTTAAGCGGTCTACTGATATTTAGCGTCAACAAATAAATAAATGTTCCTTGTAAAATGCCTGATTTGATCGTAGTTGTCACAAGATTATTAACTCGAAGAAAGATTTCTTCACCCTACTCCAATATGATTAACATTATACAATAACTTATAGGAAAACGTGAGTAACACTCATTTACTTTTGAATTGTTGTTGCAATAAAAGCAGGTCGCCTTTGTTACCTTTGGGCTCCACAATAGCTCCAGGTTTGGCTGTCTGACAGGCCACACACTGTACATCAGCAGCCTTGTTCTGCACTAGACAGACGTCACATTCCCAGGCACCCTCTGGCTTCTTGAACACATCTCCAAACCCAATCAATGGAGCACTGCTGGCTAAAGAAGAGGCTGCTGCAGAGGCTCCTGTTGTGAGGATAAGGGGGGAAAAGATGCTTTACTGAACTAACAATTTTTTTTACATGAAGGAAAGTTAATGGCATTCTACTTTAACAAAAAACAATGATTCAGCATTTTGTAGAACATCAAATACCAACATTACCACGGTCCAGATCATATTACCTGGTTTGGCGCTGCTGCAGGCCACGCACTTTGTGTCCTCTGCCTTGTTTTCTACCATACATGTATCACATTCCCATGCTCCCTCAGCTTTTTTGAACTTGTCTCCAAATCCAGTAAACCCCGTAGAGACGGGGGCTGTGGGTAAGGATACAGTCTTTACAGCTGAGAAGGCAGAAGGAAGAGTCGTTGAGGGTTTAAGCCCTGTCCCAGGTTTGGCCGTTTCGCAGGCCACACATTTGACTGCATCAGGTTTGTTTAGAACTAGACACGTATCACAGTCCCAGGTTCCTGCGGATTTGGAGAACATGGTGCCAAAACCAGCAGATGTTGATGTGGTGGAGGAGCCGCTGCTCTCTACCACATCCGGGGTGGCTGTTAAAGGTTTACTGTCCATAGATTTGGGCTGTGAGGCACAACAGCACACACACTTGGTGTCCGATGGCTTGTTCTGCACCATGCAGACATCACAGCTCCAGCCTGGTGGAGCTTTGAACGCAGCACCAAAGCCTATTGATGTGAGGGAGGAGGTGGTTGTAGTGGTGGTGGAGGAGGAGAAGGAGGGGGCTGTTGATTGTGTTGAGCTCAGCTGGGGAGCTTCGTCTGGGGTTGGGGAGGTCCGAGCAACAGGAGAAGCAAAGCCTGGACGGAGTAGATCAATCAATCAATGTTTATTTATATAGCCCAATATCACAAATGTTACATTTGTCTCAGTGGTCTTCACAGTGTGTACAGAATATCAGTATGACAATACGACACCCTCTGTCCTTAGACCCTCACATCGTACAAGGAAAGACTTCCAAAGAAAACCCAGTTTAAAGGGAAAAATGGGAGAAACCTCAGGGAGAGCAACAGAGGAGGGATCCCTCTCCCAGGACGGACAGACGTGCAATAGATGCCGTGTGTAAATTGAAAAGATAATACATTTGCAACATAGGTAGTCCAAATGTTTGGAAATGCATGTGTGTATAATAGGAAGATGAATCCACGAGGATATCCATCCAGTAGAGTAAAGTATTAAGCAGTGAACAACATTTCTACACAAAACCAAACACTGTAGATGTGCAATGAGTTATCGGATCTTACCAGGTGCTTTGAGAAGATCCAGCACGCTGCCCTGCTTCAGGGTCTTGGCTGGTTTGAAAGGTCCTTCAAAGTCTTCTGTGCTTTTGCTTGGGGTTAACTTCACTGCAGAAAACATAACACAGAGATCAAACTTCAAGTTTTCTCAGGAAAGGCAAAGAATCATCGTTATGCTCAATGTAGGAAAACTGTCTTACCTGCGACTATGGGAGAGGCCAGGTTCCCATTTGACATGGAGGGACCCAACTTTGCTACAGGTGCACTAAAAGTGAATTCAGCCTACAAACAGGAAATAACAATTATTATCTATATGATGTAAATAGTTGTCTCCCTAATCAATAATGCTGCGTTCACACCAGACGCGATGCGAATATTTGCATCGCTCTAATTTCACCGCGGTTGTCAGCTGTGTTAACTTGCATCATTCAAACAAGATGCGCTGGCCAGGGGGCGGGGCTTATCTCCATGGAAATACTATGGTAGTTACCAACTACAACAAAATGAACATATTTTACCGTGATTTAATTGTAATACACATTTCAAAATGATGCCGAAGTAACATACTGATACCGGTTAGTAAAAACCATGAATTAATGCTTGACAAGTGTGCAGACAAAACGGCAGGCGAAAAACCTTTTAAAATGCGTGTTTTCTGAATGGAGACCGGATAGATCAGGCTAAACTCACAACACGTCCTAGAGACAGAAATAAACCAGTGACTGTATTCGCCATGACAGACAGTCTGTTTTGTACTTGTTTAACTTTTGTCCAGTTTATGAACAGATATGAGGAGCTGTGAGCTCTGTGTGGTAACAGCTAACGGCTGATGTTTTGGTTTTCTAATTCAACGTCAGGCTGAGATCCTCACCGCTGATTGGCTTTCGCAAGAACGCTTCACGCGAATTTGACGCTCGAGTTGGAAAAAATTGATTGGTTGTCGCGCCCCCCTTCAATCGTCTCAATCGCGCTGCGGCCTTCGCATCAACCGCTTCATTCGCATCAACCGCTTCATTCACGCCGTCGGAGCGAATTTGCATCTGTCCGCGTCTTTGTATTGACTTTACATGTAATCGTGCCGCCCCCAAAAAACGCATCGCGTCCGGTGTGAACGCAGCATAAGTTATCATTTTGAAAGTGTTTACTTACTGAGGGGGAAAGGGAAGGAGGACTACCAGCAGTTGCTTTGACAATGGGGGAGGAAAATGTAAATGGGACACAGGGAGGGGTCAAGGCTTTTGGTAGCTCCTGGAAAAAGAAAAATAACATTTTAAATGTGCATCAATTATGTTGTTAGCTATTCGCAGTATTTAGCAGCTTCTTTGTGGAATGAGACCATTTTAAGACCAACCTTATTCGTGACAGTCTCCTTAATGGGAGTCATTGGCATGAAGTTGGGGGTTGCACTGATGGTGGTTGTGGGAGGTGGGAGTGGGGAGGTAAAGCTGAAGGAAGGCATGGTGTGGATGGGAAGGGCGATGGTTGGTAGGTCCGGTAGCTCAGCCATCTAAAGTCACAAAACAAGGAGGAGTCAGAATCAGAGTCCTTTATGTGTCCCACAGCGGGGAAATGAACAACGGTACTGCAAACGGGGCGGGGCAAAAAAAAAAAGAAAGGCGAAAATAGTAGAAAGTACACATTTTATACGCGTTAATTACAAATATTTAAATAATAAGTACATGTCCATATTAAAAGAAAAATAAGTAGTAGCATTTAACATGAACATAGTTTTGAAATAATTGCATCAGTGTGTTTCATTTCAGAGTAGTCTTTTTTCAGACCAATGCTGAAATGAGATAACATCAATCTGAATGCATCAAGGCACATTATCTGTTTATTACCTCTCGGCCGGGCTTTAAAATAAGTGTGATACGGCCAGTGCATGAAAACTAGAATTGGGAGTTAATATATACAAAGTTTTGATGGAAAGCCTTACCTCTTCCTCATCAACGCGTTTAGAGGAAGGTCGTGCACTCATCCTCTCTCGCTTCATCTTCCCCCCCCCAGAGCCCACGCTGCTGGCTGCAGGCGTGCTGGACAGAGGATAGGCCGGGCCACTGGAACCCATTGTGCTATTAGAAGGGGTGGAGAGCAATAAGTCAAATAAATAAACATACAGGGATCGGTTTAAAATAACTATGAATGCTTTGATGAGGTTATATTGCCTTGCTGGTGTACTACATTAAGCTTCTTGCCTGATTAATTAGAGTAACATGTTTTACCTTTTAGATGGACCTGGGGTTGCTTCAGGTAGTTTCTGTGATTGTCTTGTGGGCTAAGGAAATAAAACAAACAGATTTATTATTTGCTTTGTACTCTATTTTTCTGCATGTAATGTAGAGGAATTGCATAGAGAAAATGTTGACAGTGTATAATAACGCATGAGTTTCTGACCGTGTCTCTGGGAGTCCTGTCCAGAGTTCGGCTCACCCCTCCAGGAGTCAGAGTCGGCCTAAACGACACAGAGCGGTTTCCTGACACCGACGCTGCAGCAGGAACCATGAGCTTCTGCACCGGGGGGAGGGAGGGCTCCATCTGACAGAAAGAAAAGGTGTTCAAAAAAGATAAGAATAACAATCACCAAAGTAGGCGGTGCTTTAGTATTTGTCTTATTGTGTCGAACATAGCTGGTTTATGCTTCTTAACTCAAACATAAACCGTGTCCTCAATGGTGATCTGTAACATTTAGAGTTTGTATTTCATTTACCTAGCGGGCAGGCCTGTTGTAAATCTGATCAGGCTTTGGTTACACAGACACTGCTGTGATTCTTTCTCTTGTTTGCAAAAATATAATTATTAAAAACAGAAAAGCTTTGTATGAATCTAAGTCACATTTCTTTAATTCTTTAAAGAAACAAATGATGACACTTTGTAGAAGGGTGGAGCATGGGCCAAGGAATATTCTTCACATTTGAGTCAAATCATATGGCAGGTACAATAACTATTTTTCACTTTTTGAAACTGAGGTTTGCACTCTGCAGGGGCCTTTGCTTTTTTATGCTATTTTTTTTTAATAAACTATTAGCTAATAAATTGTTATTAGAACGCAAAATATCGGTTTTGACAAAGAAACCTAGGGTTGGTTGGAGTATATTTTGGACACAGCTAAAGCATACATAGCAGTTACACAGCAGGCTCTCTTGCTTTGGACCTGTGAGGGTCAATACACCATTGTTCAGATTTACAAAGCAGCTGTCGCAGCTGGTAAAGCCTGACAGTTATTACTGAGGACAAGTCCAGAGCTGGCACAATTTAACAATGGACTACACTTAAGCCACTGCACTCATAAACACACCATTTCAAAAGCCACATACATCTTAGAGTATAGTTCACTTTTGCCTACAAGCACTTGCGCATATAAACACACAGGCGCACACACAAACACACACTGTGGTGAACAGCTGTGTCCCAGCCAAAGAGCCTGGTGTACAAGGCCAACAGACAGTAGGACAGGAAGTGGCAGAAAGACAAACGGCCACAAGTGCTGCTGGGCTTGCACAAATCTATCTTTGTTCATATCAAAAAGACTTGAGCCTGACGAAAAAACACTAAGCAGAAAACACAAGTGGAGCTTAGTTGTTGACGTGCATACACAGATTAACCTTTGGGTCATTCAGGGACAAATATGAAGCAATCATCATAACATCAGGAAAACAAGGCATATAAAGATAGACACACACAAATGGTTTTAGAGAAACCAGGCAGGAGAAAATGCTGTCACATGAATCTTAAAATCTGTACTTACACGTTTCTTTTTCGACTGATAATGTGAAACATCTAGATTTGAACCATCCATTGACTGCAAAGAAAAAAAATTAATGTAAGAAAATGTGTTAATTGTTGAGGAAAATCAAGTTATCACAAACAGCAATTGATGTAAAATGAGCGGCTTCAAACTAATGTTTTTTTGTCAATATATGAAAAGCTCTTACTGCTGAACGGGGGGACGAGGCAGCCGATGGGATTCTCCTTGCATCCTTTAGAAAATAAACCGTTTACATTACTGTGTTCATTTGCAAAATATAAAATGTCTTACCACTGTCACACTTTGAGATGAAATTTGAACAGAGGAGAGGATTATTTGTGTGTGTGTGTGTGTGTGTTGTACTCACAGCGAGGGGGCTGGACATGCGCTCCAGGGACTGAAGGATGCGCCTGGCTGTGGCGCTGGTCACCCCACAGGGCTGAGCCCCAGCAGGCTTGGCCTTGATCTGTCTCCTCACTGGGGCCTACAGATCAGATGAGGTCATTTAGTCTCCATTTATATTAACAATATTCCCGTCACATGCATGCTATGACTTCAGTGCTCACACAGAAAAATGCTGCCAAACTTTACAAGCTACAAATGATAAGCTGCATATATTTCTGTATATTAACTATTATATAATCTTTAGAATTAGATTCCAGCGGAGGTCGCTTAAGGATTGTTTGAGTCTGATGTGATCAAAACCTTCATTTTCATCACACCAGACTTTACAACACGGGTATGATCAAAACCTTCACCACACCAGTGTTGTAGAGTTCAAAGTCAAAATGTATAGAAAAAGACAGCTTTACATTCATTAACTTCTTTGTTGAATATCTAACTCGGCATTGAGAAGTTTCTAACGTGTGTGTTTCTCACTAGCTCACCTGGTACGGTGTTCCAGGACGACCTCGAGCGCTCCTGACTGCCGCTGCCCCCCCGTACATGGTCTTCCCGGGGTAGAAGGGGGAATCTCCGAGCTGGCTGGAGTTCAGCACTGTGCTGTTTAATGACGACTGGAAGAGAGGGTTAAATCACATTACTTAAGGATTGAGGGATTGAATGTATGATACAAGAGCAAGTAGGTTAAGGTAGCCAAACAAACTATAATATAATCAAAGATATCTGCCCTTTTCACTAGAGGTCGACCGATAATCCGCATTTGACCGATTATCGGTATCGGCCTTTTTTTTTTTTTAAATCAAATTGCCGATAAAACTTTGGCTCTGGTGCGGTCGTTTCTCGAGCTGCAGTCACCACTCTGTGTACACGAGCAATGTCCCGCCCACAGTGCTATCTGATAGGCTATTACTAAAGTGTCAATCAACACTGAAGATTTTCCGGGCGGGAGCCAGCCAGAGAGGCGGGACCTTCTCAGATTACAGGCAGTGCGAAAGAACGCAGACACAGAAAGAAGCAAGCAGCAGCGCTGAGCGGCAGAGCCATACATGTGTTTCGAAGGTAAATCAGTTGAAAGCCGAAGTTCAATAAACATCCCAATCCCCTATGCTGAAGTTACAAAAACACCACGATCTTATGATCCAATTCTATCAGTTTCCCAGTTACACAGGGACGCGGGAAGTCAGTCAGAGTTGGGGGTGCGTGCAGCGTCTCGCAGCGGAGTAACTGTGGTGCGGAGGGGGGGGGCTGCGAGTGGAGCTTCGCAGTTTTTCAGGTTGATATGTGAAGCTCATTAGCTAGCCAACATGTATCTAACAAATGTTTAGCAAAATATTAGAAGTGAGGCTACTAGACTAACGTTAGGTCTACTGTAATAGCCTCACTTTTAATATTTTGCAAAACATTAGCTAGCACTAGTGTTTTGCAGTTGCTAGCAGTTTATTGGGATGTTATGCTAGATAGACAGACATTGTTTTGATATAATAAATTAAGCATTATTGTCAGTTAAGCATGTCAGCCTGCAGCCCCACTTTTAACTCTCTGTCTCTCTCTCTAACTCATAGCAGATGGCTGCACTAAAGAAAAGGGCACAGAGAGGAAACCAGTTGTAAGATGTTTAAAAGTTCATTAAACATAATATATGCTTAAATGCATTTCAAAGAAGTTGTGTTGGAGTTTGTGTTATTCTACATTTTGACACCAAGATTTTCTGATTTTACTGCAAATGTATATCGGTTATCGGTCTCCTTGATTACTAATAATCGGTATCGGCCTTGAAAAAGCCATATCGGTCGATCCCTACTTTTCACGCATAAAAAACTAGCCTTTTCTTTTGCAAATGAAGTCATGTCAAATATTTGTATCTATGAATATTTAAATATATAACCAGCAAATGGGGTTTGGCTCAAAATGGTATTGTTACTCTGAAGATCTTTTTATAATTGTCATTCTTGGTAGAAGTCTTAATGAGAATGCACACTAAAGCAGTTGTTCATACTGAGACTGGTGTCTGGCATGCAGCAAGAAGGAGATGTACAACATGTTGATCACAAATCTGCTCTCACAGCATGCGTTGCTCAGTAACTTGATGAACAGATACTCACATTGGAGGAAGTTCCAAATACAGACAGGTTGAAAGCAGGCCTTTTCAGACTGGACTGGTGAGCATGATGAGAGCCGTGAGAGTGTGTTCTGTCCGTCTCTGGGGACCAAAGTTGTGGAAGTGATGCTGTTTTGGAAGTGGGAACATCTGTTTAAGACATGCAAAATACGAACAAAATATAAACTTAGTGGCCCGATCTATACAACCCATGATTGAGCTAATCCATACATGAGGGAAAGAAAGCTGCCTACACCAGCCTGTAAAAACTGAAACAATATATTTCCTACATATTTCCATTTTAGTGGAATCAAAACAGGATGCCAAAGATATATTACTATGTTGGTTCAATCTTTTCAGATAGATTATCCTCATGGTAACAACATACTATAACGTTTTTGAGGATAAAGGTGTGAGGTCATGTCCCACAAAAAACATCTTTCAGTGGTTATCAATGGGAGTCAATTATTAGAGTTCAACAGTAACCAGTCTACAGACAATGATTTTTCTGTGTATAGTATCTTCAATAAACTTAATTCTGAAGAGTTAAATATATATCACCCCTTAAAATTACATTTCTATGAACATTAAATTGATCACTTTAATAACATTTGGTTATGTTCCCTCAAACTCTCTTACTTTACCTTTTTCTGAGGCGCGGGAGGAGAATCCGCTAGTGGTGGAGATGTTATCATCTTCGTGCTGCGATAGGTTGTCCTTGATTTCTTTGACCAAGGAGAAGCCTGTGGAAAAGGGTCCAGGAGCAGAGGAGGTGGAGGGTTGGGAGAATAGGTTGCTGGGGGACCCCAGGGTCGGGGAAGAGGCATCCAGTGGGGGAAAGTGGAGATGGGAACGACTCAGAGGTGGCCGAGAAAGCACATACTCCTGAAAGTTCAGGGAAGCCCGGCTGGTTGAAGGCTCTGGTTGAGAGAAGGAAAAGTCAGAGGTGAGCAGGATGGTAAAGTTAACAACACAAAATAAGTGCAAAATATAGGAATTCCTTCGCGTAGGACATCAAATGTTTTGATGAGATGTGACGCTGACTGAGTCGCTCACCTGTGTTACTGGTGCTTGGTTCTGGGGAGTCTCGTCCATCAAGCAGAGGAGGGCCCTCTTCGCTGCCATTGGGAGGAGGAGGAGTCTGGCAGTTCTGCTCCATCCCCAGTCCATCTCCTCCTCCTCCTTCAGGAGCATCTTCCTTCTTGAAGTATTTCTGCAGCCAGGAAGGAACGATGCTCTTTACTGTGTCCGTCACTCGACTGATGATGCCTGACGGCTGCAGAAAAAAGAAACACGAGGAAGTCGTAAAAAAAAAGTTGAAATGAGCGAGAAGCAGACATGAATGCATATCAGCAAAATGAAGTACCACTAACTCAGGCCACTACTTGTAGTACAAGGTCCTCATCAGATTGAAATTCTCTTATCAATCAGCAATGGAATAGAATCGATGCTTTTAAATTAACGCTGCATACTCGAACACTTATGCTACATGAATCTTATGGATTTGTTTTTCAACTACTAAACTGAGTAAAAGAGAAAAGATAAGATGCTGGTGCTATATTTATTCGGTTTTCAAGAATATTGAATTTGAAGATAAACAATTCCCCTTAATTTAAATCGTTATAATCACACACAGCAGTTGCAAAACACAGCAATCAACACCGCATTTTATTATTAGAATCAGCTGCACAGACCCACTTGCAATGAGAGGACGTAAGTCCTCCCCAGTGCAAAGCAAAAAAGAAGCCAAGTATGACAGCGTGCAACTGGGTCAGGCGCTGTGTTTGCTTCTGTGAAGCAAAGAGCCAGTGACGCTGGTCTGCTCTGTACTGAGGTTGAGATGAAATCCAGTCAATACGGATTAATCTTGTCTCTTACGGAACATATCAAAAGTAGCCTAGTTTACAGGTACTCGTTATCTAAAAAGCCCATAAATGTATCGGCCTATTAAAGGGAAGGGTGTATTGGAGAGCATTGAACAAGACAATGTAAAACTTTTGACTGGTTTATCTAGTTTTCTTTTATTCTCAAAATGTATTTATTTAGCTCTTTGATTTTTAGAGTTGGACCTCTTCATATTTTGGCTATGCTGTCCAATGTTCTTGTGACTAGAGAGCAGAAAGATAAGGCAGAGTTGAGTGAAGGGGTTAGCTAGCGGTTGTATCACTACATGTTCACACTGTATAACCCATGGAAGCTTTCAACTCCTGATAAGAGCCATATGTGGCCCCAAGTTTGCTGCTTATCTAGACAAATACACATGTGAGCCATCCTGCACTTTAACCTTAGTGCACACAAGTTCAACTAGTCATGGGCAAGTGTACAATCCACCCCAGTACTAGTTTACGTAGCTCTACTATAGCTATTGTTGTAAGGATTTAAGGGTGCCACATTTCTGCTGTGGGCAAGGTCATGTGACTCAAGGATATGTTGTCATTATCAGTGCTCTCTCTGAAAGCTATCATGTAAAACTGCCGGGTTAGTAAAAGCTTAGTCGATCAGTGCATACATGTTTTTACAATAACCAATGTGATGCATCTTCTTCACACCTCAACATCTTAAAGTCAGCTTCATTGTCACATATTGGCCGTCACGTGATGAGGTAATTATTGATTAGAAAGACTCAATTTTCTCAGTAAGCAAACCCACACCTTGCTACATGAATCAAGACAATGATGGCATAAACAATGCATGTCTTATCATGCTCCTGCTTTTTAACCAGTGTTTTGTGAACTGAATACAGCAACCTCATATGGATAACTGTACATAAAATGTGGATGTTAAATGTTTTGGGCTGAATTTAGTCCAGACCTTTTCTTATGAACTTCAGACACTTCCACATTATTTGCCATTTACACAGATGTATGAGCATTAGCAGATGTAATCATGACTCCAATGTCATGATGGAGACGCTGTTCAACTCATTTATTAAAAAATAAATATTACATGTTCATGTTTGTCAGTTTGTTGTTGGCATAAATGCATTAGTCCAGTCAAATCCCTAATAATAGAATATTTAGATTGTTGATAAAGTGGGATATTGTGTCAGGACTTGGTTGATGAAACGACAGGCCAAGTCAGCAACCTCTGTTTGACATTACATGACTGTGGTGTGTATAGCTGCTGAAGCAATTTCACTAAGCCCTGTATTCCCTAAGTTGACAATTAATTAGGTCAACTTCAACTCTGCACAAATTTGTGTTCACAATTTAACAGTTTTTATGAACTTTATAGTTATTTAGCAAGCTGCCGTTTTCTGTGCATTTTTGCTAAGAACTGTTTGTAATTGTATATGGATTAAGGTAGAGCAAGAAGTGTGACATGATGGTACCAATATATAAACCCCCATATGCTTTCTATAGTTTATATAATCTACTTAGTTCATTATGAATATATATATTGTATGTGATGGGCTAACAAGTATTTAATACAAAGTGCAGATATCAATCATAAACAATGACTATCCATTCAAATCTTGTTGTGCAGATATCAATCATAAACAATGACTATCCATTCAAATCTTGTTGTGTGATATTGAGTGATACTTGATAACCTTAAACATAATCACAATGATCATGAAAACCACTTTCACTAGTACAACTATTGTCAAAGAAACTCCATGGCCTTAAAAAAAAAAAAAGAAGCTTTCTGTCCGATAACTACCACAATAAACTGGCATTAATATCAACAACCTCCCAATATTCTACGTAAGGAGTGCAAAATAGTTAATCGAATCTGCCATGTATAAATCCAGATACAGCTTGTCCACTGTAACATTAAAAGGTGGTTTAAAGAGAACATTTGCTGATGTCCAGGCGGCAAGTGGAGTCCCCTCATGCAGCCATGTGGATTCATCCGATGCTTCCTGCGCAATCCAACTGGCTGAGATTCGGCTAACGTAAGCTAGCCTAACAACCACATTGATTCCCGGCAGACCCGAAAGAAACACAATCTTAAGATCTAAATACACGCAATGCGGCTACCCGTAGCTATGGAAGGGTGTAGTTCATCACAATGTCACTTCTCCCTGTGACGCCGTGAGGACTTAAAAACTTAAGAAGCGAAGACAACAATACGTTGCTCGCTAATGCTAGCCTTCTAGCTAGTTAGCATTAGCTACTTCTTTGCTAACACTTCTAATCTACTTCTTTGCTAACTTAGCTAGCAGCTAATAACCTGCTAATAGAGCTGACGTTGGTCATTACAACGAGTCATGTGTGCAGTTGCACATGACCAAATAGTGGGTAACTAGTCTAAACGACTCACTGTGCAGTGATTTAACCTGTCAAGTCCGTCTGATTTTGCTAACATATAAGCCAACTCACTAGCATTTCATCTACATGCTAGCAGCGCGTGGAGGCCACGAGCGCTAACAGCAGGCCATGAAATCTCTCTAACAAAACAAAAACAAGAGCTAAGACATAATGGCACCGCAATCACCATGACGTCCTCAAAACGGGCCTTAAATACGAACACTTTCACTGGGTTTACCTGTTTACTCTTGGCGTAAGGTTTAGAGGCGATGTGATATCTCCTGCTTCTAATTTTCCCTCCACCCGTGGCCGCCATGGCTCTTTCGTCTGAGTGTCTATCGGTGTTTCGGCGCCGGATAGCTGTCATCGAGCACAGCGGCCACACACACAAAGGAACTCTGGGAAATGTAGTAGCTGAACGTAACAAAGAGGAAAGGTTTGACAGGACGTTGTTCCACATGGCTTTATCATAGGGTTCTTTTTGTGTAATTGTTACTGAACAATTTGACATGTTTTTTTTTAAATACCTTACCCACCATACTGACGGTCAATTCATTGATCGATTTTTTTTCAAATAAATCATGGAATGTTTAAAGATAGGGTAGGTAATTCACTTCAGAAACACTTTTTGTTATATTGAATGAATACATTAAAATGCTTTGACAATAAATACACATATCATTTTCATCTGTGTGGAAGCCGTGGCGCTGTAAAAAGCAAGTCCAATTATCTGCCTCGGCCCGCGGCAGATAATTGGATGGCCTACCTGCCTGTCAGCCTTCCATCTCGTGCACAAACTTATCTCGTGCCCTCATTGGTCATGTGCGCGTTCGTGTTTGTTGGAGCCGAGGGGCTCTGTAAGGAAGTCTGAAGGAAGGGGCAGATTTGTTTCGGTTGTGTACTTTCAAATTCTAGCTTTCTCGAGCTGGTTTCTCCATTCTTACCTTTAAGTAGCAAAAACGCAGTCTTTTTAGAAGACAAAACTGGTTAATGTTTTAATAACTTTAGCCAAATTCGTGATTGACTCCCTATGCATAATGCACCAGGACCCCAGCCATCATCACTATAATGAAACTCAACCTTTGTTCCATGAAATCCAAATATCCCAAAGACCCTATATATTTCAAGGAATACTGTAACAAATTGAGTATTTTTATAACTACAATTGCTTTATCAGTAATGTGTTTATGTTTGTGTTAGTTTAAGTATTATTCAGATTCATGCATTTCTAGAATCTTTTTTTTATTGTCTGTAGAAATATTGTATGTGTCATGTGCTACAGTATGGGATGTAAATGTTACGATACATATTGATTGCATACTGTTTGTAATTTAATTTTGTGAATAAAAACTATATGTGGTCATTTAATAATGTGTTCAAAAACAAGCAAACCAACCCATATACATTTATAATCAGTACAAATTACGAGTTTATTAGAGGTTAACACTTTAAATACAGTACAGTCAGGCTGACACTTACAGCTTTGTAGAGAGCCAAAGGACTAAAACCACTTAG
This sequence comes from Pseudochaenichthys georgianus, assembly GCF_902827115.2. Classification (NCBI taxonomy): domain Eukaryota; kingdom Metazoa; phylum Chordata; class Actinopteri; order Perciformes; family Channichthyidae; genus Pseudochaenichthys; species Pseudochaenichthys georgianus. Next base: position 19,595,532 of record NC_047513.1, on the reverse strand, counting down.
GCAGAACTACAACAAAAAAGTGTAATTCAAACATAAATACAAATTAAAAAAGCTGACAACTAGGAAGTTTGAAAACACACTATGAAATATGAATTTTATTGCATAATTTAATGATATTAAAAACAACTTATATTGACTCGTCACTAACTTTCTGATATTAATATCACATTCATTTGGATCATTAAAAAAATCAATAGCCAGTGAAAAGATAATTTCACAAGTGCGTATCCTCTGCTATTTCATACCACCACAGTGCTTTTACATTAAATGTCACAGTATTATCTTAGCACACTTAAAAAGGGTAACTTGAAAACACTACAGTTGGTCTAGTAACACTTGGTTCTACTTCTCATTTAAAGTACACAAAAACATCTCTCCTGATATAAATATAATTGCAGAAAAGCAAACAGTAGTGTATCTACCACTGCTTTACAAATCAGTGTTAATTGTGGTTGATTTTAGAAATGATTACATACAAAACACAAATGTATCAAATCCAAAAAGTTAAACAAAAACTCATCACCAAATGAAATGTCTTACAAAACGATGTGCTCTTTAGCTTTCTAGCAAGGCATTACATTGAGTAGACAGTCATATTAAAAAAATAGTTATAGAGGTTAGGTGCAAAACAAAACTCTTAGTAAACATTAGTATAAACATTTCCCTGGACTGGACATTACATTTCCCACAGGGCAAAGTGTCCAAACAACGTTTAGTAATTTTAGGTAGAACATGATGTGTGTATGCTAGCCTTCTAGTGTTTTTGGTTAAAAAAAGGCAGTTTTTTCATTCAAATCCAGTGCATATTCTTTACTTGATCAAGTCTGGTTGAAATAACTGACATCGAATGCAAGACCAATTACGTGCTTTTCCTTCAGTATTAAGATATGTAAATGCTGCGTAAGCTGTAATTGGTGTTTCACCTTTGACCCGATTGTATAAAGGCTCGCTGGTGTGAATTTGTTCTGGAGTCTGCATTCTTACCCCTAGGAAGCAACTTTTACAACATGTTTTTAGTACATTTATTTGCATACTCTATGCTCCTTGTTGGTCGCGTCCTTCACCCTTTCATAGAGGAAGTAAAAGTGCTCTTGTTTATTGTTCCTTTCCTCCATGTTCATTCACAAATCTGTTCCTCACAGATTCTTCCCTCAGTTTTGTAGGTTGTAAACTCAATGAATCTCTCTCAGCTATGAAGGGAAACAGACAAAGTATGCTTTACATTTGGGATGGAGTTTAAAGAAAAGTGGTCATTAATCTGCCTTTTAAGAGACTAACCTGCTTTGCCAACTGGGACGACACCGCACGACTCGTCAACACTGCTGTCATCGTGGTCTTCACTTTGTACAGAAAGGCTCTGTAAACAGAAGGATGTTTAGAGTGGTCAAAAAGGAGGAACAGCTCTAAAGAGTAACTACATAGCAAGCAAGAAACACCACAGGGATTAACAGACAGAAGGACAGGGAAAGTATAAATAGTAATAACATAATTTATTTCAGGTTCCTGGTATTGTACAAACTGACTCACTGTCAAACTTGAATAGAACAGAGCTAATGTTAACACCTGTGCTTTTCCTAGTATTACAACTCAAAGTGAATTAAAAAAGACTTATTGTGGATTTTATTTAAACTACAATGAGTCATCTTGACTATATTATTTACCCTTAAAAAAGTACAAGTAAATACATTTTTAAAATATAACAGAAGGTTTAAAAAAAAAAAAAAAAACTAAACAACATCTCACCTTCATTTTCTTTTGCTCGTACCACATCATCCCATATAGACATAGAAGTGTGATGAAGGCCTAAAATGTAGAAGAGAAAGCATTAAAGTGAAGTTAAACACTTCTTTTGTTTTTTTACTCCGAGGGCATGAGAAAAAATTATTTTGATCAGAAATAAATATAACCACACTTGTTTTGCATGTGAACAAGCTAGCAAGAATGGAAATAGATACATATTTGAGCTGTTTGAAGGGGTCAAACACTGTGATGAACTCATGAGTAGCATCCAGGAAATATGCAGCTGCGTTAAGCACTCAAGTCAGATTTAAAAACATGCTTCAGATCTCTGACACACATTTGTGACTGTTACAAAACAGAAACATGAAAGCAGAGGTCGGCATGAAACCCAGTGCCTTTCAATACTTGTCCATGAAGGTGTGTAATATACATTAACAGTGGTTGGTTTCCCTTTATGAAAATGTACATAAAGGCATCTCGGTTATGGTCTTTGCACAGGAAATATAGTTGCATAATCAGAATGCATCTATTCAGTGAAGCTTAACCTCCATCAGTCCACACACACACATATACACTTTTGTTTTTCTTACCAGAATCACCAGCCACAGGAGCACATAGCGAACTTGTGTCTTGGAAAACAAGTCGTTACCAAATTTAACACAAACAAGAGCCTCGAGGAGAGAGATGGCACTAAAGGGAAATATACAAGTGTTAGATAAATGGTATGGGGAAGTTTTTGTATTTTACAATGGCCCCCTCTCATGGTAGCACCATTTCATTGCAGTGGAGCACCTCTGTGGATGCATACACCTGGCGGCAGATGAATGTGCTTTTTATTATTGTTCCCTCGCCGTTCATACCCGTAACAATATTAATTCGCTATACTCCTGCTGTGGGGAATGCAACTCAATTGTAAAGGCTGAACAAGAGAGCCTTATTCAACATTATGTGTGTCATGCAGACGGAGGGAGCCTGTCTCGTTGCTATGGAAACTAGAGCAGACTGAGGGTATATGCAGCTTTGAGTCTCAGGTGAGGTCAATAACTACATTACATTATGAATTTCAATTGATTTCTAGAAGTACACTGTTAAAAAAGGGAATATAAATATAAAACCTGTTTAAACATGAACCATTTGCCTGTCGTATAAGCTTGTAAAATCAGGGAAAAAAGGGCGAGATGGTGGGCACACAAAACTGGTTTCAGTGTGTACCGCTATAAATTTGATTGATATGTTCCCACATGAAGGAAGTAGTCGGTAACTGAAATAAGGTGTGTCACACCTGATTGGTTATCACATTTGAATCTACAACATACCTTGCTTAGCCGGTCAATACATTACACAACCATAAACCCAAATCACGTGTCGTTAAACTGCCGCTCTGATTTGTTTGATTTAAAAACAGGGATGGCCATCCAGCACATCCCCTTTACTGTGCTATATGTCGACAAGATCAAAGGAAACCTACCATACACTGGACAAAGTTCACTGCTATCAGTTATAAAACTACAATGCTGCAATTTTATTGACAGGCAGAAACAAGTGGGTTTGACCCAAAACATGGCATTTGCAATAAAAAAAGAAATGAGGAAAACTCAAAATGTTGTGACAGTCCTTCAAATAATACCAATTAAAAACATAATGGAATAACAGTCTGCAAGTCTGCAACTGGAAATAAACACTTTTCATACAAAGGGTGTGGCATTATAATACAGTAAGCTATGACTAAAATGGTATTGTATTTGACCTTGCTCTGCTGCAAATGCCCTCCTTTTGTAATCGCCAATTTAATTATTTTTGTATGGTCTTCTTTTCAGGGAATACCCAGTCCTGTTAAATGTTTCTAAGGGATAAGACAAAATATACTTACATAAACACCCAGCATTGGGTGCCAACTCGTTTACACTCAGTGTCAGTCATATATGCATAATATTGTCTGAAAGAGGTTGAAAAAAAAGGACATTTTCACTTATCAACAACATAGTAAGCATTTTAAGTTTTGAATGTCAGACAAAAACCGGCCAACAAATGCCACTTAATTTTGTAACACCAGGTGTAGTTGAAGGCTGAACATACCGTACAGTGGGTGCAGTGATGGCTCCAAGGACGATGAGGCGTAACCAACTGAAAGCGTGAGACGCCTGGAAGACGAATATGTGCTTCAGGAAGAACATGTTTAACTCTGTCAGCTGTGCGGATAAAAGATGTAAGACAGACAAGGTTAAAGGATTACTTATGGATATTTTGTGTGAGCAGCAAGATAACTAACAAATGTGGAGTTTTTCTAGAGAATATTATGAATTGATAATCAGCAGATACAGCTCTAACAGTGCAGACTATCCAAAAAGCAAATCAAAGATCAAGGAATACAGCACAGTACCTGCCAGAGGATCATAAAGATATAGATGCCTGCCAGCCTTTGAAAGGAGGACTTTGGGTCAAACCAGCGCACATAAGTCCAGCTGGCCGGGGTGAACTGGAGCACCACTCGCTTTATCTTCCCTGTGGTGGTGTGGATTTCCCTGAACAAAATATGCGCACTTTATAGAGGATATCGAGATTCGTACAAATGTGTTAGAAAAATATCACTCGTCACCGGCTTGGTCTTCAATATCAGGATACATGTATTTATTATCTTTGCAAGAATGGAAGTAGTCATCACACACAGGGCTGTGTGGGACAAATAGTTCCCAGAGTAGAGTCCTTGATATGCTTATACAGTGGGGCAAAAAAGTATTTAGTCAGCCACCAATTGTGCAAGTTCTCCCACTTAAAAAGATGAGAGGCCTGTAATTTTCATCCTAGGTACACTTCAACTATGAGAGACAGAATGGGGGGAAAGAATCCAGGAAATCACATTGTAGGATTTTTAATGAATTAATTGGTAAATTTCTCGGTAAAATAAGTATTTGGTCACCTTCAAACAAACAAGATTTCTGACTCTCACAGACCTGTAACTTCTTCTTTAAGAGCCTCCTCTGTCCTCCACTTGTTAACTGTATTAATGGCACCTGTTTGAACTCGTTATCAGTATAAAAGACACCTGTCCACAACCTCAAACAGTCACACTCCGAACTCCACTATGGCCAAGACCAAAGAGCTGTCAAAGGACACCAGAAACAAAATTGTAGGCCTGCATCAGGCTGGGAAGACTGAATCTGCAATAGGTAAGCAGCTTGGTGTGAAGAAATCAACTATGGGAGCAATTATTAGAAAATGGAAGACATACAAGACCACTGATAATCTCCCTCGATCTGGGGCTCCACGCAAGATCTCACCCCGTGGGGTCAAAATGATCACAAGAACGGTGAGCAAAAATCCCAGAATCACACGGGGGGACCTAGCCAATGACCTGCAGACAGCTGGGACCAAAGTAACAAAGGCTACCATCAGACAGTAACACACCACGCCGCCAGGGACTCAAATCCTGCAGTGCCAGACGTGTCCCCCTGCTTAAACCAGTACATGTCCACTCCAGGCCCGTCTGAATTTTGCTAGAGAGCATTTAGATGATCCAGAAGAGGATTGGGAGAATGTCATATGGTCAGATGAAACCAAAATAGAACTTTTTTGGTAAAAACTCAACTAGACGTGTTTGGAGGAGAAAGAATGCTGAGTTGCATCCAAAGAACACCATACCTTTCTTTTTTCTAATTTTGTCTCTCATAGTTGAGGTATACCTAGGATGAAAATTACAGGCCTCTCTCATCTTTTTAAGTGGGAGAACTACTGAACTACTGACTAAATACGTTTTTGCCCCACTGTATACAAGAGAGGGTGTTACAGTCAACAAGATGGAAGAATACTGGTTCAAAGCAGTATTCTGACATTAGTAAAGATTAGCTAAGGCCTGCGTAAGCAATAAACATGACAGTCATACGCCTATCTCTCTAGGGGCTGTGTCACCAATATTAGGAACATAGCTATCATAACTTCAACACAGTGTCTCATGAGCGTCATCCATGTAGCCATACATGTAGGGCCTCTGTTATCATGTGCTACTCTGATATAGAAGGAACATTCAGTATTTTCCCAACAAAATGTAATCTTGCATTGAACGTAGTATGCATAGCTTTAGAATCACAAACTATATAAGAATACCTGATTTTGTCGATGTATCAAAAGTAAACAGCATAAAAACTAAGCTACCAATTAAACCTTATGCTTTTAAAAGAGGCACTTTAAGTGTTTAAGGACAGTGTAAAGAAAAGATAAAAGTTGAAGATTAAGAACAAGAGCCAAACTGACTTGATGCTGGCCCAGTGGTAGGTTCTCATCTCCAAATACCGGCAGGCGGTCATACCGATCCAGATGCCTCCTCCATTACACAACAGGATGTCCAGAATCACCTGATCCCACCAGCACTCCGCAAAGTTTGGCAGCAGGTGCATGAAGATCAGCTGTGGAGAAAAGAAATAGAAAGCAGTGTGAACATAAACATTTTCTTTATATACATTGTGAAATAGCTTCTTTTTTTTTATCACGGGACAATATTCCTAGACCAACAGACTCAGAGACAGTTTTATCACACAGGCCATAAGACTGTTAAACTCCTGAGCTCTGTAAAGGTTCACCATTAAAGCACTGTATGTTCATAATGCACTGTAGACAAGTACAACTGTTTTTTTCTTGCACTTTTAACGTCTTTTACTTTTATGTTAAGTAGATTATATGTTGCATTGTTAGAGGAGCCTTAGTTAATAAACCATTTGAAGCCTTCTATAGTTTGATATTTGGATTATTTTTGTACCTTGTTGATTGGTAACGCAGTCAATTCTCTGATGAGTAAATCCCATGGCAGGCTAAATGCTGCTATCTAAGCTCCGAGTCAACAACTGGCAGCAGTCACAGCGACAGCTCTTGTTATGTGCATATCATTTTAATGACCTCGTAAACTACATTTCTGTTTTGGGCCACATCTTGAACAGATGCATTTGTACCTCAGTGAGCTCCCAGGTGATGCTGATGGTCCAGCAGAGGCCGTAGCTGCGGATGAGCAGCGCTTTTACAGCCCAGCCTGCAAAGTGACCCAATGCAAAGATGTCGAAGTGGGTCAGGATCCGCTCCCATGTTATCACTGTACAGTTCACAGCATATTCCTGAAAGAGAAAAGTGACTAAATTATAAGAAGCGTTTGAAGTCTTCTCATCTCAACTTTCTGTTGTAAAATTACTTTCTGGAGCAAGGACTCAGAACACAAGGGGAACACTGTAGACATTGAACGTGAGGTTTATTGGGAGTTGCGGCCAGAGAATTGACAAAGAGATTTGCTGCAGCAACGAGGTGATACCACTCCTGCCCAGGCAATTCTGAAGATCTCTCCCCAAATCCCAAGTATTTTTCTAATTCTAGTCAAAACTATTCCCAAGGAGAGAGTGGCCTTCTGAGGTCACATTCCCGAACTCTGACAACGGGAGAGAGTGATTAACTGGGTGAAAGGCTGAGGCCTTGGTAAATATTTCCTCAACCTCTATATCCAAGAAATATACATCCTTAATCCTTCCATTGATCCTGACATCTTTTAACAATAAGAACTACATTTGCTGAACTTAGTCTGATCAAGAGTACAAGAAACTAAAATATCCTCACCATGATATCAGCTTCCCGTTTGGCATAGCGCAGATTTGGGTCCAGCCAGTACATCAGTAACTTTACTTGGTCCCAGTTGAGGAAGAGGAGGAAGACAAGAAACAGGAAGTACAGCACACTGAGTCCTACAGGGGAGAGGAGAGAGTTAGGATCGAAACAAATCTAGCCCAGATCCAACCTGGACAGATTAAATAATCAAAGCAAATCCGATATATTTGGAAACTGTTGTAGCAATTTTATGGTATTAAAGCTTTTAATAAAGTGTTATTCTAATGTAATGTAATTGTGTTGTAAAATCCTGTCATAACAGATGCTTTTGTGTTTTAGGAAGGGAGTATGAAACTACAGGATAGACAGGAATGAAGATAAACAAGTTGGGGGCCTTTTATGACGTCCTGTGGAGGGGGGCATCTGATGAGTGTTTGGGTTTGTGTGACTTGCATGTCTTGATGCCTTTAAAAAGCTGAGCCTCATAGACCGCAGAACTCCTGGGGAGGCGTCATGCGTGCACGCATTAAAGATCTTAAAGAGCTTTATATGAATATTGTGTTTCTTTGTATATTTGCCTAACTCATCACTTTCTCTAAACAGCAGCTGACTTAAAGATGCAACGACAACACTCACCAAACACCACTCGCCATACTGCAGGGTGTGGCCTGGTAAAAGGTCCTGATGAAGAAAAAAGAACACCGGGTAAGTGATTTTTACTGTGTTTGCATTATTCCTAGAAAAAGCACAAAGTCCACCAAGGTCAGTCGATATGGAAAAAAACTATCTGTCAGCCACCTGATATTTAGGCTACACTTAGTGTTGAATTAGATATTTCACACTGAAATCATACTTGTGTTGTTATTCTAAATACTTAATTCTAGATTTAAACTTTTCAAAATCTTGAACTCTCAATTTTATTTCAAACCTTTGAATAGTGCTGACCATTCAAACATGTTAAGTTATGTGTGCGTTTAAAAAGAATATTTTGTATCCGTGCTTGAAAAATGCCTAAGTTAAATCAACTCATTGTCAATATATTGCAGATTTATCTCAGTAGACTTTGAACTACAGTTCAGAAGACAAGACATAAGTATGGGCTGGTTCCAATAGAGTACCATTTATTGCTGTGTGTTAAATTAAAGATACAACTTACCATTAGGAAAGGCCAGGATACTGATGACCAAGAAGAAGGAGACAACCACCAAAAGACCAACTCGGAGGTTGTTATCAGACTGCTCATCATCCCTGTATCATAACAGTATCACAAGTTAACAATCCCAAGCTTATATACCTCAGTGTATATTTACATTACATTACACACTGTGGTTTACCTTGTAAACGCAAAGTACATCAGGCTGAGCACAGTGACTGTCAGGAGTGTGATGGTGTGCGGTTTGTAGAAGAAATCAAGGCAGATATCGTCCACTTGTTGCTCGTTTATCATTCTGAAATGCAAGTTATAGTTGACATCATCCTCCCGGTGTGTTTTTGGAGACACAGCGACCGGCATTTTGCAGTTGTTGGCTATTTTATTAATTGCAACGCCTTTATACTAGAAGTTTGAAAAGCAGATGGACAAGTAGATGCTGTTTAGCAGGAACACTATAGATGGACTAAACCATTGAGCTAACGAGGCGGTTTATATTTGAAAATACCATAGGAAGATTCACGCTGTAGTTTAAACCAAAGAAACATTGTAATAACGTGGAAGACAGAACATGTTTGATTGTATAACTGTCATTCCCCTATTGAAATATTTTTGCTTTTCAAATTATCTATGTATATTAAGTGCCTTTGGTGCCACCCACAAATATACCGTTGTGGTACATCCCACAAAAGTGACACTTCCGGTGATTCTTCCGGTAATGTTACCCACGCGTTGTTGATAACGGATGACTTTGAGACATACTGGTGAATGAGATAGCTGAGTTGAGGATACAATACTTGTGAGTAAAAAAATCTAAAATAATATGTTGGCTTTGGTGACCCAGACTATAAGAGGGGTTATATTATTGTAGCATGCTAGCTTTCAAACCTAGCCTCTTGTTGGTCAACATTCTATACAAAACGTATGTTTTATTTCTTAACCTTACCTAACCTGCATTAACACAAAACAAATTGAAAGGTGAAATATTCCTAAACTTCTCTAAATATGAATGACAGTGTTTATTTCTACACGCTCCCAAACCCATGAACAGCTAAATTAAGCAGCCACTAGAAAAATATACACATTGAGTTACAAACAGTATGACTTTGCAGATATTACAACATATATATGCGTTTGATTGAGCAAGTACTATACTGCTCTTTAATACTTTTATTGGAAAGTAGGAATGATACAAATTGTAATTTTGTTCTGCATTTACACTAGTAAATGTAATCAGAATGTATACTGTACTCATACATGTACTAACAATACATTTATTCCATCATAAGGAGACCTATAAGACTAAGCTAATAACGACCTGATATTGTTGTCAACCTTTTACCTATTTATAATAATTCAATGTTACAATTATTCATATGCTTGACAGAAAAACTAAAACAAGTAATTCCTTTGCAGATTCACCATGGCTTCATCCTGTACACAGCTCTGTCTACAAGGCAGAAATCTTCTCCGCTCCAAGGCAGTGGCTCGCACCTGGCAGTATAACACTCAAGTTAGACATTGCATTACAAGGGGATCAAGCAAAATCCTAAATGATTGCTCGATTAACAACGGGAATCACACAACAACCCAGACGAGACAGAGATGGAAACAACAAATGTTCTGTTACAGTGACTTAGCTACCAAACATCTGGCAACTGAAGCTTTGGAAAACAAGAATGTTGAAGAAACCTCGACAGCTGATGTTGTAGCATACAAGAGCCCCCTGTTGCCAATCAGAGATGCTGTGTCTGTGCCTAATATGCCATTAGGTATATTCATTTGCCTAAATCCCTTTTAAAGGTCCCCTATTATACTGTTTTTTATCAATATATTTTAGGTCTCAGATATACACAAAACATGTCTCTGAAGTGTTTGGCCCAAAATACCAAACAGATCGTGTATTGTAGCATCCCATAAACCCCTCTGTTTCAGCCCTGTTTCAAAAGTGCTTATTCTGTGTCTTTTACATTAGATGAAAATAAGGAGCCACGCCCCTCTGAGATATATTTGGTTAAAAATAACACAATGGTGCTCTAGGAGGAGATTCAGCTGATAAGGTGTGGGGTACCTTGGTTGGTGATTGGCTAATGGTTACACAAGCCAACAAATCGTTATGACATCATAAAGTGGCCAAAATCTGATCATCTAATTTTCAGACTGGTTTTTATATAAATTGATCAGGACAAAAAGTGAGCGGATCTTTTTTCCTGAAACTTTCAGAGTCTCTTTACACAGAGGGGGACACATGTTTATGTATATAAGACATGTAAAAGTGGATTTTGTATAATAGGTGACCTTTAATATAACTAGCATTTGATTTAAGTGTTCATTTATCTTGAGAGGGAGTTGAATACATTGTTCTGTCTTTTTTCTTCATTTACCAGATCTGGATGCTGCTGCTGAGGTTTCAGCATTAGAGCTGATCAGTGAGGAAGAGGCTGTGAGTATAACAGTCCCTTCTGACATCCCCCCTGCCTCCATCTCTCTAAAAGACTATGTTGACAAGTCTGAGACGCTCAGCAAACTGTTGCAGCTGGGTAATTAAACTTCAGATTTCTTAAAATATATTTCACAACACCTGTAGTTTTAAGGCATATTTAGCTATACTGTGATACAGGAAATTATCTAGTACCCAATCCCATGTCAGCTACACGTTTTTGATCTTTTATCTTCTCATTGCAGGTGTAGATCTGTGGAAGCTTGAACAAAGGCCCAATGTAGGCTCCATGCTACTGAAGCTCGACTTCAACACAGATGTGGCCCCAAGGCTGCTGTTCCTCAAAGATATAGGTGTGGACGAATCTCGTTTTGGTCACATCATCACGCAAAACCCCTTCGTTCTCACTGAGAATTTGGAGAACCTGCATTCCAGGTGACAAAAAAACATTACACTCATTTATATTTTCCAAATAATTTATTCTAAATGAAATCAGATTGATGAGAAGTTTAATGAAACAATCTTACTGTATGTAGTAAGGCAAAGCAATTTTATTTATATAGCACTTTTCAGCACGTGGCGATTCAAAGTGCTTTAACCAAAAGACATTTAAGAACAAATACAGCTTAAATACATTATTATAAAGGCATTTTAGTAGGGATTTACAATACAGAAGAACCTCATGTTTCAATAATAACACAATAAAGCCGTGAGCTCTGCAACGTCCCGCCAACAAGGCACCCAGACCCCACGCAGCAATCCCATCTGTTTGTCATTACTGGTGTCATTTTCTGGTTGCTAACGCCATTGTAACACATTATCACTGATGTTCCGCCGTAACGGTGGTTGACCAATCAGAACAGAGTGGGCTCATAGGGAAGGGGGGGGAGCTCCAACAAGGCGTGTAGGACAGAGAGTGAATACACATACCATACAGAGATGCTGTATGAGAAAACCAATGTGATTTTGGAACAATGTAAATCTATTCTAGTAGACCTCAACAATAGAATTATGATCAGTAGAAATGGCCAAGTCATGGGACCTTTAATAATGTTGTATTTGTTGGTGTTTCAAAGGGTGAACTTTCTCAAGTCACAGAAGTTCAGCTCTGAGATTGTTGCATCCATGGTGTCCAGAGCTCCGTATATACTGAACTTCACTGTGAAGAGGCTGGACAACAGACTGGGCTTCTACCAGCAGACACTCAAACTCAGTGCTTCTAATGTAAGTTGGCTGATGAGAGGGATCTCATTGTGAAGCCTAGCCATGTTTGTCTCTGTTATTTTTTCACAAAATTCAATTGACTTGTAGGAAAGAAAAAAGCATATCACAGCTTGTTTTATTTCTCTCTCCAGACACGGCACATTTTAGCTCGTCTACCCAGATTACTGTGTGGCAGTCTGGAGCCTGTTAAAGAGAACCTGAAGGTACTGGGTGACAAAGGACATTATTAGGTAACATCATTGAGTAACTGTGGAGTGCAGTGTTTTAAATTCCTTTATGTAAATATTTTCAACAGGTGTGTGAAATGGAGCTCGGCTTCAAGGAAAACGAGATCCAACACATAGTTCTTACAGTCCCGAAGGTTCTGACAGCAAACAAAAGGAAGCTGACCCAAATATTTGACTTCGTCCACAATACCATGAAGGTGCCCCACGACCTGATCGCCAAGTTCCCACAGGTAGAATGAAAGCTTTTGGTTGTTGATTTTTTTTTTAAACAAAAACAAATGTGAATTATTGCATATTCAAAATGATAATGTTAACATTTGATATATCTTCCCATAGGTCCTAAATTGTAGGTTCATGCGTATCAGAGAGCGCCACCAGTTCCTCGAGTACCTTGGAAAGGCTCAGTATAACCCAGACCTGCCCAACTACATCTCCCTGGAACGGCTGGTGATAATGCCAAATCATATTTTTTGCACTGAGTTGGCTCTTGCCAAATCTGCAGATTTTTCTTTGTTCCAAAAGACTCTCTGATTCTTCAGGAAACAAACGATCAAGCGCAAAGAATAAATAAATGTCAAACACCTGAAGGCTTGTAAACTTCAGCTCATCAACTGAGTTGGAATGAAAGTTTTGTAAATGCATTGTTAAATAAATGTCCACACTGATTACGACTGATCATAACTTATGTTTTGAAAACTGCTTGAAAAAATTGAGAGGATTTTCGCAATGTAACAAAGTTCTTCATCGGCTCCAGTACAATTTAAAGGGAAATATAAAATTTTTTAGTGTCATTTACACATTTAGATATTCCATTGAAAACCAGTGTTTACGGTAGGAAGCATTGTTATGTTGTAAATTGTAGGTCCCCAATATATAATATTGAAAAAGGTCAGTTATTATTGCTGCTATTTTGTATTAATAAACCTGTTACTACTTAAATAAGATTTTGAACAGCCCTCTTACTTGTATCTGGTGTTTCAACATTTACTTGAAAAGGATTCATACTCATGCCATCATTGCACTTTTAAATGGACTTCCACTGTAACTGTTCTACCTCCATATACCTTTCATTCCAATCATGATGATGGCTAGTTGCTATCCTCAAATGAATGATGTATTTTAAGTTCACAGACTTGACCAGTAAAAAAGTCAATAGTGTAACATGTTTATAGATTTTTTTTTAATACATTAAAGGTCCCATGTCATGCTTTTCTGGTTATTACCCGTCCCCTTGTGTGTTATGTTCTTATGCATGTAAACGGTCTGCAGAGTCACAAACCCTCAAAGTACACCCTGTAGCGAGTAAAACTCTAACACAGAAAAGACCTGTCTACGTTGCCTCAGAACGCCTCGTTGGAGATTTCTCTTTTTCCATTTTTTTCTTCTTGGGTATAGTGATGTAACGTAACGGCTCTGCGGATTGGTCTGTTACGTGGAATTATGATCAGTAGAAATGGCCATGACATGGGACCTTTAATTACAAGCTAGTTTTTTATTCCAGTTAGTTCCATGACAGAAATGCACTTTAAGATAAACAAAATAAGTTTCAAATAATCGATTTATTACAGTTTCTTTAATATAATAGTGTAATTTTATAGAAGTAAAATGTGGATAAAATAATGAGCAAATTAAAGACGTCGCTGATGAAATTAGGATTGAAGTAAAAATATTTACAAATCACGTTCTATAAAAAAATTCTAACCAAAATACGTTTTAAGATCCAACTGAACATCAGTAATGTTACAAATCAGGAGATGTCTGTTTTAAACTTCTCCTTTGATGCTATCCAGCATAGCATTATTAGCACATACAAAGAAAGTACACTGATATAAATTGCACTTTGTGTGGAATTGGTGATGGAACTTTCATGTAACCTAATTTGTAGCTGTCCGTAGGCCTGTATTGTTAACTTTTGGAAAATAATTTACCCAAAACTTTTCAACTTATTTCTATTATTTTACAAAGATGTGCTGTTTTTTTTTTTATTTCTGCAGCTCAGTACAAACACAGTAATATAATATTGGTCTTTGTATTAACCTGGCAAAACTTTACATTCACAAAAGTAACTTGTATAACCAAAAGCGGGTTTATAAATACAACACATATTTTCAGCCTTGAAGACTCATGAAAAATGGATAATGTGTTATTTTCTATTATTAATTTCTCCATATCTTTTGTGGTTATATGTCGTCACCATGTAACCCTAGCTATATTTGGCAATAAAGCAGTTTAAAAAAACCTAATGTAAAGTTGCGCAACTAAACCAAACTAAACGTTACAGTTTCACTTAGAAAAGGAGAAGGAAAAGCAATAATTAAGAAGAAGTACGATGGCCCTGAAGTGCAAGACACCGCAGCATTTCACAAAACGCCACAGCATTTCACAAAACGCTGCAGCATTTCACAAAACGCCACGGCATATCAGAAAACGCCACGGCATTTCACAAAACGCCGCGGCATTTCACAAAACACCACGGCATTTCACAAAACGCCGCAGCATTTCAGAAAACACAACAGCATTTCAGAAAACGCCTCAGCATTTCACATTGGACGGAAAGGGTATTCCTTAGGGAGAACACTTCTTGTTTGTGATTGGACAGAGCAGCCAGAGAAGCACTGCTGTGATTGGTTGTTTTTGCTGCCAGTCAAGAAATGACGCTCAGTGTTTTCTGAAATGCTGTGGCGTTTTCTGAAATGCTGTGGTGTTTTCTGAAATGCTGTAGTGTTTTGTGAAATGCTGTGGTGTTTTGCACTTCAGGGCCACCGTAAAGAAGGGTATGGAAATATGGCAGAAAAGGTGGGAGGAAGATCAGAAAGGGAGGAGATACCACAAGTTACAGAAATCAGTCATAATAAAGATCTATACAGAAAGGAACAGACGGGAGGAGATCATCATCACTAGACTCATTGGATATTGGATCATACAGGATTAAACGGCGCAATGTTTATAATGGGAAAAAGCGAAGCTGAAGAATGCAGGGGGTGTGGAGTGAAAGAAAATGTGGAACACATCATATTACACTGCAACATGTACAAAACAGAGCGGGGGGGACTAAGAGACAGGATCAGAGAGGCAGGAAGGGAGTGGAGCCTGATGTGGATACTGGGAACAGAAGGCGAGGGGGTAAAAGCTATCAGGAAGGTATTTGAGTGAAACAGGATTGATTGGAAGAATTTAAAACATAATTCCACAAGTGTTGATAGGATGATATGGTGATACACACTCTTGTACAGTAGGTGGCGGTATGTACCTTAAAGTTGTTTGCAACCCGCCACAAACTGAGAGAAGAAGAGGAAGAAGAAGAATAACTCACCGCGGTTGCTGATTTGAGTGGTAAAAATGGCGTCGAGGGCACCCGGTAAATCAACAGCACTTTTTACATTTTCATTTGTGATTTAAACTTAAGCTACATTGTGTGTTGTAGTGTCATTGCGTAATGTATATAGTATTGTAACATATACAATTATGTCGTGCTTATTTTGTCTGACTGTATTCGCCTTTGACGCGTTTGACTTGTGTGTGTCCTCTAGTGTCCCCGTGCTAACTGAGGCTAAGGGTTATCTGAAGTTAGCATAGTGCTAGCTGCTAATTCTGATCACATTGGCACATTTATTTACCTACTAGACACTCTCTGCTGTCCTTGTACTGATTAGACCTTTACTAATGTCTTAACCAGCAGCTGTTATCGCGTTGTTAGTTTTTTTGCTGGACCATCTATAGGCGTCAGCTACGGTTAGCTTCTTAGCATTTCAGCCACTGATGTGTTGCTGTCTTTAAATGCTCTTGAATATGTTATTGATCACAGAAGGGCAAATTATCTTTCGTTATTGTTGTCATCCTTGACTTGTTGTCTTTATCAGATAGTGTAGTGTGAACATAGTTAATACGCTGTAAGTCAAAGGTGAGTCACATCATTTATAAGTGAATTAATATTGAGTGAATGCTATGAAAGTTTATTTGTAAAGTGCTTTACAGGGGCTTAAAAATACAAGACGTTAAGATCATTTTAAAATGTAATAAAAATAACAAGCAAGCAGAACAGTTACAGAATAAAAGGGCCTTTTATCTGATGCATATGAATAATGAAACAATTATAATGTTTTCACCAGTTAATTGACAACTATTTTTGATAAATGGACAATTTGTGTTTCAACTTCTCAATTATAGATTGCCTTTCTTTTAGGTGTAATATCATATTAATCTCAACATATTTTAGATTCTGACTCACAAAACAAGATGTTTTAACAAATCGCTTTGGGATTTAAGAATCCTGTATTGCCTGAATTGTATAGCATAAATGTTTAATCAATAATGAAATAATATAATTGGTAGTTGCATCCCTTTTTTAAGCTGTTAAACTCAATTCTGATCCAAGCCTTACACCTGCCATTATGCTCTTGTTTAAATTAAGGTTTGTGAATAATAATTTCTGTCTTTTCTTGTCATGTTCACAGTAGCAACAGGCAGGCTCCTAATGGGGATCCGCAAATGGTATTACAACATGGCCGGCTTCAACAAGCTGGGTAAGTCAATAGTCAGAGTATAAACGTACTTGTTTTAAATGTACAGGGGGGAACATCATTGCCTCGGATGAGTGTAGGCCATTTTATAATCGATTTCCCACACTTTTCCAGCTTTTTAAAGCATTGTTTTCTCTGACAGGTTTAATGCGCGATGACACGCTCTATGAGGATACGGATGTGGTGGAGGCTCTGAGGAGGATCCCAGAGAACCACTACAACGACAGGGTGTTCAGGGTGAAGAGAGCGTTGGATCTCTCCATGAAGCAGCAGATCCTCCCTAAAGAGCAGTGGACAAAGTTTGAAGAGGTGCAATAAATGTATTCATATGTCTTTTTGTTAAGGGTTGAAGTGAAGTTTAATGTAAAGACACTATATTATATGACATTGATTCGCCACAGATACATTTTAGTTTTAAATAGTTAATGCTGATAGCTGCAGCATTTCCCTTTTTTTAATCTTGTAATACACACTTTACCTACTAGAGACTTGCCTGCTAAATCCATTTGTAGCTAGATGCAAAAATTAAGGAATTCTTTATATAATCAAGTGTAAGTAAGTATAAAAAGGATCAATAAACTATAGGGTTGGATACAGGCCCGCCTTAACCTGCCATCAGGCCCTGGGGCTGATGGCAGGTTAAGGCCCCCTATTTAAACAACAAATCAAAGTCATTTATAGCCTCGGCAGGCTCTGTGATCGCACTTCTCCACTCTACTCTACACGCGCCTGGTCCTCTCCTCCAGATGAGTGACGTATCGGGCCTCCCTCATGTATTTGTCCGGTTGCCGTTGGCTCCCCTCCACATAGCAAGTCCTCGTAGTCCTCTCCATCTCCTCCAACAGATAATGTCCCTCCTGTCTGTTTTTCCTCTCCCGCTACTCCATCGCTATCAGAACCAGACGGCCTACTTGGCTCCGAGGCCCCGCGGCCGGCACCGCTACTGCTCGGTACAGAACTCATCTGTCCTTCCTCCTCATCCCGGCCTACAGGTTTAAAATAACCTGTAAGCTTCGGCATTTTTTGTAATAGCTGCTTGTCTCGAAAGTTTCCTTTCCTGAGCGCCACTCTCAAGCTTTTTCTCCTAAACAACCTTCATCTGTCACTCAATCACTCGCAATTTGAATAAGTCACATGTGAAACATATTCTCATTCTGATTGGCTGTTAAGTGGTGGCCCACTGACTGTTTCGGAGTCATCATGTTTGAGAAAAATCTCTGGAATCCATCGATCTGATTGATTAGCGGAGCAAATGATCAAAATACTACGGAGGGAAGATATTTTCGTTTGGATTACTGGTCTGGGGGAAGCTCGCGAGTGTGTGTGTTCGTGTATTTTTGCGTTTGTGTGTATTGTGTTTGTTTCCCGGGAAAAACACTCACGAGAAACACAGGCTGTTGTTGTGCCTGCTGTGACGTCAAGTTACTCCGTTCTCAGCTTGTAATTATGCCGAAGCTTCAACGTTGTATTTATCATCTGAATTTGCCGAAACAATTTTAATATTCTGAAAGCCAAGACTTTGTTTATTTGAAACTAGATGAAAACAAACTGTAACAGACCCTGCCGTGTTATCTATGATTACTATACGCCTTACATTCATAATTTCAGCCGGAGGGAGGGGGAGTGAGTGGCGAGTGAGAGCTGTCATCTTCCCTTTACAAGCTTCAAAACTGTATTTATTTATGGAAATAAAAGTTTCATATTCTGAAAGCCAAGACTTTGTTTATTTACTTTTTTTTAAAAACTTTTTTATTGGCTCATGATAGGCCCCTGATCTCCGTAGGCCCCTGGGCTTCAGCCCAGGTCAGCCCGTGCATTAAGGCGGCCCTGGTTGGATTTGATTTAATGATAATGCATCACACCTATCTAATCAAACAATTATTAGTCTTCTGATAATGGTGATTTCATTTGTCTCATGTTTTTCGTATCTTTTCCTTTTAGGATGTTCAATATCTGTCACCATACCTGAAGGAGGTGGTCCAGGAGAGGAAAGAAAAGGAGGAATGGATGAAGAACTAAATGGTTCTGAAGTCCTCGTCCTCAGTCTGTGCATGATTGTCCCCTGGTGTAGTATTTAAAATGAAAACCTTACCTATATAAAACATTGCTCATTAAAGAAATTGTACATTTTAGAAGATGTGTAAGTGTCTTTTTTTTCAAATAAATATAATGGATAGTAGACTGAAGTATTTGGAGGTTTGATTTATTGGTATGACAAAGGGAAACCATTACAAGCATACTTGCTATTCTGATTGTTGCAAAGTTATGCTGTTCACATTCGCAAATCCAGTTATATACAGCATTAAAACACAAATATAGACATGATAAATATAGTTTAGAAAGAATCCTAGACAAACTTCAAGTATCTACCACAACCGCTACAGTAGCCACATCTATCTGCTCTGCACATATGTTTGGCGTATAGGAAGTGCTGAGGTGTTGATAAATCAAGTCTAGTGTATCTGTACTCAGGTTTTCCCTTCAGTCATGAATAGGAACAGTGACGAAAGTTTGCACCAGGGTCAGGAAGGCTTTGATTTAGAGCGTAAACATGGATGTTTTATGTTTCTCAACTCTGACCGAACCAAATGTAACTATCACCATTTTTTTTTTAACATAAAAAAAAGAAAGGACAGATCAATAATGTTAACAATTTTTTTTTTTTTGTAAAGTACATCAACAACTTGTATTCCAATTGTGTTTTTTTTCTCTGAAACTTAAATACGTCCCCACCTGCACCCTAAAAGATATAAAACGCGGTAAATATAGTATATCTTAATAATAGTTTACTAGTTACAATGAAGACGTTTCTGGGATTTTTCGATCATTGTCAACAAATTATTTCTGCAATGGTTGTGCTTTCCACAATGTCTAGATTAATCTCAACAATCTGAGTTCATATCCCTTTTCTCTATACTTGACCTCTCCACAGTCAAATTTATTCAGCATTTTTCTGAGCCTGTGATCTCCTGTTGTCCACTTCAGTTATGCTACTAATAAAGTCCCCAAGGACGTTGTTATAAGACTGCAGCATGGACACTCCCAACTCGTTGCTGGTTTCGTTAATATCTGGGTCGTACGCCCCCATGAGAGGGGTGCACACCTCCACACTCCCTCTCCCTGCTCCTTCCAAGATCCCCATCAGCTGGGCATTGACTTCCTGAAACAACTCGTTGTTGTACACCAGGAGGTCTGAATCCTCCAGAGGGTAAGTGACATCCTCGGAGTAGCACTCTCGGGGAACTGGTACCTCGATGTATTTTAAGTTAGGAAAGCCTGCAGATAGCATGGAGAATAACCTGTACAGGGCTGCAGAGGTCAGAGGGTTTCCCAGTAGTCTGAGTTCCTCTAGCATCTGACAGCGAGCCAGAGTGTGAATGAAGTCGTCCATGTGCTCGTCCTCGATGTTGCACTCTTCTACGGCCAGGCTGGTCAATGTGGCTGAGCAGCGGCCGAGCAGTTTGTCGAAACAGGAGTAGAAAGAGCTGAAGATGTCGTGTCCGCTGATGTCCAGGCTGACCAGGAACTCGCTGTGGAGGCTGTTGGACAGATAGGTCATGTCCACACGGTTCAGGCAGCAGTTGGCCACATCCAAGCACTGCAGCGGTGTGTTGAGAGGACTGTGGAAAGAAAAGAGGGGTAAAGAGAATGAATTTGTATCGGATAAAGCCCAGTGGTACCAGACATTTCCGGGCCTCGAAATCTTTTTAATACAACTTTGATATAGTGGAAAGCAGGCAGATAACTTGTCCGTGTGCTTTTAGACTTTAAGTGAGGTAGATTATTGCACACCCAGGGCATTCTGATCTTTTGGCAACTTAAAGCAAGATTTTAGCATTTCTGTTTTAACAAGGTTACCTGCACAAGGACAGATCGTAATTCAATTTGTGCAAGGGTTAACACTTGCCTAACTGCCTGCTGCCTTTATTTGACTATTTTGTTTATTTTGATTGAATCCCCCTTTACCTTTCCTTATTATTGAAGAAGCATCATTTTAATTATTATAAGGGAGGCATTTTGTCATTGTGAGGTTTACACCAGACTTTGATTGACAGTTCAGTGCTTTGTACTCCTGCTTTTTCCATTTGACTGTAAGAGCACCTGCGGCTGTCTGTTCTCTTCCTGGCATCATGTCAGCAATTAAAAAAAAATAAAAAATACCTTCCATTGCTAAACAAGAGCCTTAAAGCTGGAACGTGTTTTGACCCCGGAAAAGGTGATTATTTTTGAGCTATATTAAAGCTCCTGATGCTGTAAGGTGCATGTGAGCCTCCATCTTGTCCTCATCCAAACAAGAACACCTTGTTGTCTTTCTCCATCTCTCCCTCTGTCCTTTTAGCCTACTCACTTAAGCAGTCTGCGTATGTGTCCAGTTAGAGTGGAGAAGCCAACATAGAGCTCGGTCAGGCTGCTGAGTTGGGCCAGCAGATTCCCAATGATGGACATGATGTCGTCATCAGGGCCCAACCTCCTGACATCCAACGCCCCGGCTGGAAGGGTCAAAGACTGCAATCTGGAAAGTTCCACCTTGGACAGCAGCACTTCCAAGTGTGCAGCCTGCAGGGGAACATTGTGGACTACCTCCAGCTTTTCAATGCTGTCAGGTTCTGCCAGGCGAAGAATATAAAACAGCTGCTTGAGAGTGAGGGTGTCAGCCCGAAAACTAACAAAGCGCATCTTCAGAGGACAGTAGCGGAGGACGAGGAAGGCCTGAGCCACCAGCTCATAGCTGCGGCCCGTGACAAAGCCGTTCAGACGGACCTCAATAGAGGTTTCAAAGGCAGATTGTGGCACTTCGCTGGCTTGCATGGTCACCATGGTCTCAAAGCACACTTGTGTCAGGAGCTTGGTTCTTCCCCATCGACCCAGGGTGGACCGGCAGGGGCAGGTGTGGTGCTCCACATCCTTCAGGCCTGTCAGGTCCACCACACGCAGGTTCTTGGCGTAGGTTCTTGGAGGAGACAGCACATAATCCTATAGAAAACAAAGGGGAAATTGTGTAAATTAGTTGAAAGTGTCAACCTATAACAATTCATGATCATGAGCCAATAACAAGTTAAACCAGATGTGTTTAAAGGAACACAAAATGAACATTTAAATATCACTGACACACCCTGTTATCTTGAATTTGTGAAGAACCTGGTTAAATATGGCTTCCATTAACTTAAAGGGCAATGCAAAATGCACTTTTGTACGTCTTTTATACATGAATATGTGTCCCTGGTGTGTCAGGGAACTCACCAAGTGTCAGAAAACACAACCCTCTCTCTTTTGCTCCATACCCAAATCTCTAAAAACGGGGCTGCAACGGAGCTGATACAGATTTGAATGTTCCTGACGTCAGAAAAGGGGTGTTCCGCCTATATGGGCAACTCTCCACCTATCAGGGGAATGGGGGGTTGGGCCACTAACATGTCCGTTCACACGAGACCGCTCGAAAGCGCTGGAGACGCTGTAGTACATATGCCAGGCCTGTAAGTGGCGCTGTAGTCTGCCACAAAAGCAGAATCAGCCCTTGCAAAAACAGGGCTGGAATAGAGCAAATAGAGCGAAATGAGGCATGGCTAAAATGCATGACCTGTTTGGTATTTTGAAAAAAAAACTTCAGATACATGTTTTATATAGGTATGGCCCTACAATATATTTTTCAAATATAGCATGGAAGGTCCACTTTAACTTATTTATAATTGAAAAATATACACAAATATTGGGATACTACGCTAATTATTTAGGAATATTTTCTTCGCTTTAAGGTTTAATTAGTTCACAAGGAGAAGAACTGAAAAACATGACACAGGAACATGCCCTTAAACACAAGTATAAATAGGACAAGGCATATTTGACTAAAGTACCTTTAAGCCAGTTATAATGGCCTCCAGACAGAGGCAGCAGGTGCGGGAGGTGAGGTCCGCCTGACAGTCGGCTGTGGCTCCAAGCAGCCTCTGTAAGTCGAGCACAGGAAGAGGCCATGTCTGCACCAAAGCACGCAGCATGTCCGCCTGCTCCAGCAGATAACAGGCCTTGAAGAGGAGCGGGTAGAGGTTGAAAGACATGCAGTTTAGGTTCTCCAGAGCACTGGGACCACTCTGCACGAAGCCCTCAGCAGCAATAAACCGCAGTGTCTTCATTGTTCCCGGTTTGTTTAGTCAGAGTCGTGGTTGTTGTTGAGAGCTGCAGTCTAACAGCTCTGCAGGTCACTGTTTTGACGCTTTGTTATTTCCTCTGTTGCCGTCTGTCCCAGAGTTGTAGACCTGTCTAAACTCAGGGTAGCTGTTGTGAGGCAGAGGGGTCGCGTGGTGGGTAAGAGGGTTGAGGTTAATAATAGCAACAGCTGTCTCCTGTCCTTCGTCGGGAACACTGTCTATTTGCAACTTTTGCCAAAGAGATAAGTAGAAACAACATCTAAATTCCAAAAGGAAAACTTGTCACTGATCACTTGTGACATGTGAGAGCAGTAATAGAACAACATCGGATCCATGCACTCATGATTATATGAAGCTCAGCGCAAGTTATTTCAGGAAGACTGGGTATATATTAATTCATTCCGCAGCTGCAGTTCTCTTTAACTTATTATTTCACCTCAACCTCCAGCAGCCAATCATCGTGCTGCAGCCAAACTTTAAAATGGTTCTCCTCTCTCCTGCAGTCAGCTGTGATTTCAAGTGTTCATGCTGAAGCCCATCCACCTCCTTTCATCATATCCAGTGCCCAGGAGAGCTAATCCAAAGACCTCATCACACCTCTTCATCCCATCTCCTCATCAAATCCAGATCTTCAGCATCCAAAACAAAGTAGCTTTCAGAAAACATTAAACTGACGACTGACCACAGAGAGCTTATCTTTAGGGTTTGTTTGCATTAGATAGCCTGATTCCACCACACACTAAAAAACATGTAAATTAAGTGATTTATCAAGATGCTGAGTTGCAATTAACCTCTAAAGCATTTCATGTTGATAGCATACATACTCTTCACCTGTCTGATATGTGTTTAAAATGCTTCTACGAAGGGTGGTAGTGATGGTGATGATGATGATGGTGCTCGTGATGGTGCTCATGTCTCTTGGTTTGAGAAGCAGGGGCTCCACAGGAGGGCTGACTGTCTGAAGGTATTTCAGGCGGGGGTCTGGAGGCAGCCTCGTGTCCCCTGGTGCGCAGCCTCCTGCTGTGACTGCGCTGCAGGGCGCTGTGTGCTGCAGGCTGAGATGGATGGCACCAGGAAGCAGGGTGCTCGCCATGTAACCTGCAGGACTTTCTATCACCTCCATGCCTGTCCTTTCCCATGGCCTTGCTTTTCAGGGAATATGGGGTGTATTGGCCTCCAGGAGACATGCAGTTCACTGTGCTGAACACAGGGCGGTGCTTAGGAGCTGAGCAAGTATCCTGACTGGGCTCCTGGGTAGCGGATTCTGGATAAAACAGGAATAAGAACGACTTTAATCGTATGTAACACCAGACGTTAAAATACAACAGTTCGGGAAAGGAGGGATTGTATTGTGATATGTACAAGTTATACGTGTACCGTCAAACTTGGACGTGTAGTTTTCAATGCCGGCTAGATCCAGGTAGTGGTTTCTGCGCTCAATGTTTTCATCCACACAATAAAGTCCTCTTACTGGGTTCCCTGCCTCCTGGGATGCTGTCTTCTCCTGTGATGCTGTTTTGAATTGAATTAAATGGAGTGTTACCTTGGATTATTCATATACATTAGATGTATGTTCTTCCACGATGAACAAACAAATCAAAGAAAAAGTCTTAATGAATTGAAGTAAAGGGGGCTCAGGTTTAACAACAGTAAAACTACACAGCTTAAACCTTTTAAATATTTGTTCACAGTAGAAGAATGTGGGGAAAACATATTTCGAAAAGTCAAGGTGGTTGTGTGGAAAAGTGTTTCTTTAATATCCACAGTTTTTCTCTCCTTCTTTTCACCTATTAGTAAGATCTTCTCTGGGTCAGCTGACGGAGTTACAACAAGCTTTATCTTCAGAGGTGGGGGGCCTCCGTTTGGCTTGACTGACGTCTCTAGTACCTCATAGATGGAGCGAATCAAGCTGGACATGTCCTGCAGACAACACACACACACACACACACACACACACACACACACACACACACACACACACACACACACACACACACACACACACACACACACACACACACACACACACACACACACACACACACACACACACACACACACACACACACACACACACACACACACACACACACACACACACACACACACACACACACACCATGTATACATCACTTCAGGGGACATTACATTGACTTACATGCATTTCCTGGAGACTTATCCTAACCATAACCATAACCAACACATGCCTAACCCTAACCCTAAACCTTACCCTTACCCTAATCCAGTCTTCACCCTAAAATTAATGATTCTCCTCAATTTGTCCCCATAAGGGAGGCGAGTCCCCACATGTGACTGTGTAAACAGATTCAGGTCCCCACAAGTATAGTAATGCTAGGCCACACACACACACACACACACACACACACACACACACACACACACACACACACACACACACGCACGCACGCACGCACGCACGCACGCACTCACACACACACACACACACACACACACACACACACACACACACACACACACACACACACACACACACACACACACACACACACACACACACACACACACACACACACACACACACACACACACACACACACACACACACACACACACACACACACACACACACACATTTTCACAGTGTACAAGGCAAGCTATTTAAAACAATATGCAAAACCTACCTCTTTGGTGACCTTGCCACTGTTGTCAAAGTTGTACAGTGTGAACACCCACTCCTGCTGAGTGTCCTCATCAGACACCATGTTACACTCTGTGAGCTGCATGTGCAGAAAACAAGCTTGTTACTGCTATAAAGACATTTAGTTAATTAGAGAGAATTAAAGGTTGCATTGAGTTGGGTTGTGTGGGAGTTTACCAATAGAGACTTCAGAACTGGTAAAACAACCATTTGCAATTATAAAATACCTTGTTGATTAGTATCAGATGAGTTTACAAAGAGTTCTCCCAAACACATCTCACAGTAATCAGTACACGCATGTATGTAGAATTTGCAAATGTTACAGAGATATGGAGATTAACTCACACCAGCATGGCTGCTCTTCTTCTGTGTCTGTTTATTGACCTGGAGGTGGATGCCGTTTCCTCTATCAGCTGTCTTCTTTGGTGGTAGAACATCTAAACAACACACAGTAAGCGGTTAAACTATCATATCCCAGGAGAATCACAGTTTCATGGTACATATGTTTATTAAAATAAGTGATTTAACCAGTCCCATTGCAATTTTACAAAAGCTCTTTTCCAAAAGGAGACCTGGCCAAGATGGCGGAAATGTAGTGTTTCAAACACACAAATATTGAAAAACCTATAGTTTATTCAAATATGTTATTCAACCTGTATTTAACCAGGTAAAGGACAATTGAAATCTTACAAAAGTTGCTTTCCAAGAGGAGCACATGCAAAGATAGCGGCAGTGTTTCAAACCCAAATATTGAAAAACACACAGCATGAACTCACAGAATAAAATTCCTGGAGAAACAGAAAGGAGGAAACAGATGTTGCAAAGGAAGTAATTACAAATTCCAATTGAATAAACCCCCAAAACCGCCACTTAATTTTAAAAAGCTCTCATAGGGGTCGGCCTATCTGGCTAACAATCTGTTAGCACGCATTTCCAGGCTGCAGGGGCCGAGAACATAAAAGCCAATTTCAAAACAAACCATATAGACTCTCTGCAATGAATGTATTCCTTGTTGTAAGCTCTGTTTTCAATAAAGGTTTGGCAGCAGAGAGGAAACTGAACGCTGTCCATCCAAAGGTCGAAGTTTTCTCACACAAATATAAAACAGATGCATTTGATTTCAACATCTCAGATCATGCACAAAATCTACACAATATAATGAAGCCCTTTATAGTAGCATGCATTAATAGCAGTGTCAGCATGGAAGTAAAACAACAATGAAACAACAATGGTGCAATTATTTACTCACCTTTCAGTTTGCACTTATGGTCAGACTTGTTCGCCCTTAATTCTACATACAAATTCTGTAAAACACAAACGTTTGAATTAGCAGAGAGCACACATGTAGGAGAGGGAAGGCAGAGAGGAAGCCAATACGGGCTTTTCAGTCCCATGAGTGTTGAGATTGAGCTCCAGATGTGAGCAATGCTGAGCCAATCCTTGAACATCTGTGGGGTCTTTCTAAAAGACTGTCACTGACTCTTCTTCAGTTCCTTTAAAGACAATTACATTTGTATCAGATATGACAGTGATGGGATTCTTTCATTATTTTCCTGCAGAAATCAAATAAACGAGACATTGAGGCATCAGAAGGAGGTTTACTTTGGACATTTCCAGCTGGAACTCCTCCTTTATCAGCCGACATCTTGGCCTTTCCCCCCCCCCCCATCACATGTAACTGACGTGTCGTGATGTTTCATATGATCATTAAATGTAAAACCAAAAAGCCAGCAGAACTGTGCTTGACTAAAGGAGGTTTGAGTTGTGTTACACTAAGAATTCACAGTTATAGTTTGTTGATACTAATACTTCACTCAGCATGACTACAAAGTATAAAGAAATGACTAACCGAGTGAAGGAATCCAAGTGGACAAAAACCAAAACAGGCAATTAGTTGACTAATTGCCTAAAAGCCAGATTTCCTGGAGGCAAGCGGCATAAGTAACACCATGTTCAAACGTTTAAGTTACCTATAACAACCCATTATAAAACTATAAACCTTAAAAGTAATATCCATTTCAGTGAATTAAAAACCTCTGATGATTCATTCTCGCTCCTCTCTAGAAACAAGTCAAAACAAGAGAAAGCAGCAGCAAGACTTTTCTTATCTGTCAACAGGACAATCCATCACTTATGTTGCACTGATGATCTGCAGATGAGCAACAGCAAGAGTGATAAGATGGTTGCACCCTCACACTCACACTAATCTCCCTCCACACACTCCCCTCCCCTCAGACACGCTCTGCCTGCTGGGAAGCTTTGATGCTGGGTTGGATTACAAGTGAAAGACGGTGAGAGGTAGCAGAAAGGTGCCTGATGAAATCGTGTTTTTTGTTGTATGCCCTCATTGTACTTCAACCATCCAAGCATGTGTCCTGATATCACAAAGACTCAACCGTCAGCTGAACAATAGTTGCCTTTGTCTCAGCGGTAATGTCTAACATGGAGATACAAGATGATGCTCTGTTTACTACTCTCATTTTCATGACAACATGCTGCTCTGACTTGTGATACAAAAAACACTGAAACAAGCTGATTGAACTCAAATGAATGAAACAACTATTTAATCTGTTAAATAACCACAAATCTGGAGAAAAAAACATTCCCCTGTACCCATCATCAATGCTGCTATTTAGGATATTCTGCAACCAACATTAAGTTATTTTATGGTATATTTATCTTACAGTAATTTTTCATTGTTAAATACTGCTAAATATCATGCTCTGTTGTGATGTTGATGTTACCACTTTTAATACTGCCACTTGGTCACTTTAAGTTTTTACGATGCATGATTGTTCTGTGTTGTTTTTAATTGAAGGGGTATGTAAATAAACAAATCGGGTTTCTAGGGGGAATTTGAGCCGAAATATCACCACAAAAAACAACCTTTTCATCCTTTAAAATAACATGTGCAGACTCAAGGCAATAACACATTAAGGTTGTTAACTGGGCTGAGGTGGATTCCTACCTTTAACTAAATAACAAGCAGAACAGTAGAAGTCAAAGTGAACACTTCTGGGCGTTAGTTATGACAAATATGAAGTGTAAAGATAAAAATACTACTCATGATGTTTTCCCATGGATGTTACAATGTTTACAGAGTGTTTATGAACAGTTTGCACTGTGACTCAGCCTTACTTGTACACATGCATGCACACCCACGTAGACATTTGTGTTTTCTCAGGAAGTATTATGGTCAACACTGACATCGCTGGTAATTGAGAGGTTATAATTGTATTGGCTCACTACTTTATATAGCATATTGTATAAAGCTGACGGAAAACAATACAAAATGTCACATAAAATGACATGTCTTTTCCGTTTCTACAGTGGTGGGGTGTGAAGCTAAATTAGGCTGGAAAATCGAATGGCAGAAAGATCTCTGCCATTAACAAGCACAGAACAAGCGACAAGCGTTTAAACAACTTGGCAGAATAAACTTTTTCCAAACTGTGAAACATACATATCAAATGTAATAAACATTGAAACAACACAACTTGTAAAAAGAACAACATCTCATGACTTTAGGCGTTGTACTAAAAGATCACTGAAGAAGAAGTGGTTGTTTACTTTCACCACAAAATCTGACAACACAGCTTCAATCAGTGTGTTTAAGGTTAATATAGGAATTTATATTTGACATGTTTAATTAATAAAATAAGACCTTTTCTCTTGTCTTCAACAGTATCCAAACGTGATTGCTTCATTAATGCTAGTAGTGTAAATGTGATGCCATTTACGCAACCAAACACCCCTTTCCCACATCTTTTTCCTCTCCCCCCTCCTACAGTTTGCCCGACTGCAGAAGGAAAGCAGTACCAGATGTGGAGGTTTTTTTTTTTTGGTCGTGCATAAAGACCTTGCTGTTTTGAGGGGGTGGCTGTGTTGCACTTCACAGACTTGCAAGTCTCTTTATAGAGATGGAGGAGGAAAGGGCGGAAGAATAAATATACGACCACCTCCCAACACCTTTTATGTCTCCTAATGTGATGTGAGCAAATACTGTTCATCCCAAAACTGGCTTAACAAGGATGAAGCTGTTGGCACTGAAATAAACCAGTATAAAGAGGCCGGGAATGCCTGTGCTTTTTTATTGCTTTTTTTCTTAGGTATGGGAACAGACTTTTATAAATGTTATGTATAACTCTCAGGCATTTAAGAAGATGTTTCAGAGGATAAATGCGCCCTAAAATACTGTAGTAATGTGTGATTAAATATTACAAATGTAGAGAGTTTATTTGAAGTTGTTCAATAAATCAAATCCAAAGTCTGACTATTGATTCAGGAAAATAAATCTCCCAAAACTCTGTCTCATGTTCAGCAATCTTAAATCTAAGTACATTTTCCACAATGTTATCAATATAATCTGTAGCCCTTGGCTTTGTTTATCATGTGGTTAATATCATGTTGTTTCCATTCATCACTGTGCCAGCTCTAAGACTATCTCAATTTATACAAATTATTAGTGTCATAGAAAACAAAATTAAGTAGTATGGGATCTGTTTTTGTGCAATACTCCAGTTTGGTTGTGCTTGTTTTTTATTCCAATAACATGAAGAATTTTTTGTAATCACAGAAAAGACGAAAACAAAAAAACGTCTCCTACCTTGGTTAGTTTAGTTTTGTGGATTTGCTGGAGCTCTCTCTGACAGGTCAGCACATTGGAAGCCAAACTCCCACCTGCATAAAAGAATATGTAAACGCATTTAAAAAAAAAAAAGTTATGTTGTTTATTAAGTTGCTGTGTTGGTTGACTTACCTTCAGGACTGTGTCTACGTTTTGAAGCTGTCCAAACAGGAGAAAAGAAACTATTAAAGGCTACAAGTCAAAAGCGCTTTAAAAAAGTCCAAAACAATTTGCGATTAAATAAAATGCCTCACCAAGTTTGGACTGGAATTTACCCATATTCCTGCGTTTTCATTGGATCAACAAAAAGTACAATCCATGAGGGGCAATATTGTTGTGTCATTTGGGAACAAACACCGGTACACTATCGCAGAAATTCATACACAGACGAGGTGAGCTTAAAAATCGGACTGAGAAATCAAAGAGTAAAGAGGCAGAGCCAGAGGATTAACCGCTGAGCACTTCCTGTTTGGTTAAACTCGGAGCTTGAAGCACTCTCTGAAGGAAGCCAAGGGAAAAAGTGGGAGAGATCGATTTTGTTTTTTTAGACAAACGACTTCACTTTTATTATGCAAAATAAAAGAAGTAGGGGTACAATTATATATCTCTCTCTTCCTCTCTCATTTAAGGAAACGCAAAGATTCAAAGTACTTTTTGACATGCTTGGGATGGACCCTCTTGCAATTGTAAAGCTACAACTCAGATGACAATAAACTGTACCGTGGCATTTTGTATATTTGGAGCCATATAGGAGCTAAACTGGGAACTGAAGAAGTGTAAAAACTGTGTATGGATTAAAAAACAATGGTGGTATTTTAAACAGTTGTTTTACCAAGTATGAAAAGGATGCTCACTTTTCAATGAGTCATAACGTAATTCGGGTCACTCCACTGGAAATTCCAGTGCTGTATGAGGTTTATTTTATTTAGTAGCAGGCAGGTGTAAAACGCATGAATTCTACATTGAAATCTGAATCAAAAAAATCTGTATGATCATCTTATAACCCTGTGAAAAGTGAAATGGATTTCTTGGCCAAGTCCCAGGACCCATCATCATTTCCATGTTTGCAGGAAACAGACTCAACTGTAGAGCATCATCATAAAACCGAGCAGGAAAGATTATTGTTGCCAAAAACATTGCGTTTACAAGAATAAATTAAATCAAAAAGGTATAACATTGTCAAAAACAGTTTATTATTCCAATACATAAATACAATTTTCTTGAAAATAAACAGACAAAAAGGATGGTGGAAAAGAGCTTTTTTATAATTATATACAAAAGTAGTATGTAAGCAACGTTCTGGTTATCTTGTAACACATGGTTTCCTTTGTATCAACTTACAAGTCGCCTTCAATCTGAAGTAATGGCTGTGGTTAACCATTATTTATTTTCTTATATTACATAAATGTACAAACGTCTGTTTAAAGCAACAGACTGAGTCCATATCACAGTCGTGTTAACTGCTGCCACTGACGGACTCTTTGGCAGTGAGCGCTGCGGAGGGTCCTATGTGGGTCCAGACGTAGCCTTTTTCTGGTCTGTTGGGGATGGTGGGGAATGGGGAGCTCCGTGACTTAAAGTATTCAGAGGGGGCGTGACAAACAAAGTCCAGATACTCCATCTTTCTGGGTAGATCCTCCTCTGGACCTAATACAAAACAGACAGTTATTGAAAAGTCACACATTATGCTAATTTTCAGGTTGATACTTGTGGTATTTTGGATTTGTACTATAAAGTGTGTATATGCTTTAATGTTAGGGAAGCAAAATCTGAAAGTCTTGTTGTATCCAATGTTTTCAGACTGAGGCAGCCAACATAATTGATGGGGTTGCCTTATTTCTCAGTTTGTGGGTTTGATAGGCACTCAACGTGTGTGTGTGTGTGTGTGTGTGTGTGTGCGTGCGTGCGTGCGTGTGTGTGTGTGTGTGTGTGTGCGTGTGTGAAAACATAGGTTTATGACATCTCTTCTTTAAGAAATAATCGCCAAGATTGTGAGGAAAATAATAGTCCATGAAGTCACGATCTGTTGCTGAATGAGGCCACACAATGGGGACTAAGCTTATGACCCCCTAAAAAAATATTTATATATTTGCAGTCTTACAAACTAGGAAACTTTAGCAACATTCCCAAAAAGATTTAAAATGTATTACCTTAAGTAACTGCTAATGCAAACACAACTTTACTTAAGGTAGTAGTCACAAAGTGTTTGTCTGTGATCTTGACCACTATTTATCCAAGATTATTCTAAAAAAACAAAACTAACAAGAAAATGTGTCATTTTTGTATCCCTTAAAATTTGTCTAATAAATGGAAAATTTACAATTTTTATTTCTCACCAACAATGTATGTCCCAGGTTCAAACTGGTCCTTGCGGCTGGCCTGTGTGGGGATTAACCAGGTCAGTGCAGCGCTCTTTTCACAGTACTGGTCTTGCACAAAGCCACGAATCTGAGCATAGTACGGCTTCCCGTCTTCCTCATCCGTTACCTTGATCACATCTCCTGTCTGGTAGTAAACACCCTGTGGATACAAATATATCAAAATAGATATTAACAATGACAATGACCCAGTTTGGTCTCATATGTGTCACAGGCTAAAGGTTTAGATCTACTATTACTATGATCTTTTTTGATGTTAAGCAAAATCCGCTGTACCTTATAAAATACTGATTCTGACGTGATGATTGTAGCAACTGATTCTGGTGCTTTGATTGGCTGAGGAAAAGGAACACACAGGGTCAAATACAGAAATTCTAAGGAAAGCACAAAATCTACAGAAATAACTGCATTCGCTGATGAAATCTTACTCTTACTTACATTTTTGAGTTTGAATATGTGTCTTCTTCCCTTTCCTTTAGTTGACACCTTCTTCTCAGAGGCAGGAGCTTTGTACTTGGTGCTTCTCAGCCGTGCCGACCTCCTGTGGATCTCCTGCTTGGACTAAAAGCAACACAAAAGATTAAGCAAGCAGCCTCCATTCACTGTTTATCTATAACAAATTACTAATGATTATTGAGTAATTGATTGGTAACTGTGTCTAATAAATATTAATTAAAACAAATGTAAACATCCAATTTAAAGATTATACAAAACAAAGAGGGGCAGAACCTTTTTGACTTTCCCAAAAATGAAACAAGCTTATGTTAAGTTTTTTCCCTATACATCACAGTCTGTTATGCTGCTGTTCCCGTTTGTGCCTGTTGTGTTTTTCCTTTTATAACATTTTTATTTAGTCTTCTGGCATGGGGACATTCAGTTTTTTGTCTAATACATTTTAGGGTAAAAAAAACCAAACAAGACTAAATATAAAAATAATGTCAAGTATTCGGTCTCTCACAACAAGTTGAGTAAGTATAAAATAGATAAAGAAATCCTATGGAAGACATCTAAATAACACAAATACATCCTGACTGTACTTACTGTAAACGTTGTGTCTTTTAAGTGAATTGAAAATGTCAACAAAAAAACGTTGTCCCTAACAGATTTAAAATGTTGTGACAGGGTTTGGTTCTCCCTGAAAATACCTACAACATACAAGCTGAAAACAAGATAAACATTGAAAGTGAAAGGCCCCTTTACAGACAGTAACTAACCTGCTTTCCCCCGCCATTGCTGGGCAGAGTGTTGGAGGACATGGAGGGTCCGGTGGCCCCGCCGCTGCTGCTCTTTCCTGTGCAGTTGTTACAGAGGATCTCCCCCTGGTTTCCTTTCTTCCACATGGACGAAGAGTTTGTCTTGCAGACAGCACAACACGGTTTCAAACCCAGTGGCATCGTTAATGGTCAGGATACGTAGAGGATAAGGCAGAAATGTTTCCTCAACAATGAGATGATGGCTGCTCGCTGCACCAACAACACAGGGATGTGCAGCTTCAAATGGCTCCAAAAGAGATGACGATGTTTGCTTTCTTCTACAGATAGACCTCCGAGGACAAGCTTTACTACTTGATGTAAAGGTATTATCACGACAGTATCAATTTCAAGCTGTATTGTTTATTTTTGCAGCCAAAATACCGCCATTGCTAGCGCCACTGTTTCTTCTTCTGCCTCTTTTGACATCGACTCTTCTTCTGTGGTTTGAGAGGCTCTACTCTAGCGCCACCAATGGACCGGAGGGATCTGTGCATTTGTTGGAGAAATATCAATTATACCTATTAAAAAAGGCAAAGGCATTAAAACATGTTAGATTTGTACTGTTATGTTTTTGATGTACTTCAAATGTGCCCTACAGCGCTAGTTCTTATGTTTGGGAATATTTCTTGCCTTCTTGTAATTTGTTTAACTTTTTGCAAAATATATTCCACGGGATGTATTATTTTCAAGGTGTATCAGCTTTTAACTGTAAAACCTTGATCTAAAGCTGTCAGACATGCAAAGCAGTAAAACACATTATTCCCCTGACATATTTTTTTTAACTTTATAATTTAATTTGTTTCTTTTGTTTTTTTATAATGTGTGTTATAACTGTTATTTTACTATTGTATTTTTTATTTTTTTTGTGAGATGGGAATGTCATCTCCCCTACATTGTTGTTGTATCCTTTATTTGTGTCTCCTGCCTGTACTAAATAAATTATAAATAATCAAATACAAGTCCAACCATCTCAATATTGTGTTCGTAATACAGTGATTAAGTACATGTGCTTAGTTACTTTTTACCACTGATTGTAATGAATGAATGCAATTATTCAACGCACAAACACAAACCATTTTGAACCAAAAATATGTTTTTCCTCTCAAGTGAACCCTTTACGTGTCGGCCACCGTACTTTAGCAGCAGGTGGCAGTACTCCAGTAAAACTGCCGCCAACAGCAAAGTAACACTGAAGAAGAAGAAACTCGTCACTGTTCAAAACAAAAAGTTCCGCCTGTCGGTCTGGCGCCGTGTTTTCATGAAGATGTCTCAAAATACTCCCGACAAAGACGATGACCAAACGTCAACCAACAAAAAATCCCTCTCCCTCCCGACCTCCAGGGTGAGGCTGATAATGAAGAGCTCCCCGGATGTCTCCTGCATCAACCACGACGCGCTGTTTCTCACCACCAAGGCTACAGTAAGCCGCAGTTAGAGGCTACATCCTCGCTTCACTGAGCACTGCTAACCTACCATTCATTGCTGCTAACAGGGATTAGCCCGCTGCTGCTAGCTACCCTGATAACTGTAAACAGTGGTGTCAAGTGACGAAGTACATTTACTCAAATACTGTACTTAATACCTTTACTTTGCAGATTTGGATTAATGATGTGAACAACACTTAAAAGACTTAAGTTACACCTGGTAACTTTCACTAGCGACCCTACAAAGTGATTACAACTAGCTGCACCTGCACCTATACCAGCTTTGATTAACATATTAATGCTTCCCAAATTATTCTCAAAACATACACTGTCTTTTTCTGACAAGGCCAATTTACATAATGTGTTCTTCAAGTATATGTTGATCCTTATACTTTTGTACTTTTATTTGAGTAACATTTGACTCTACCAGGGTGAGTATTGCTACACCCTGGTAGTTTTACTCTTTGTACTACTTTACTACAAGATTGGAGTACTTCTTCCACCTCTGACTGTAACCTGCAGTTTCCATTCGTGCTCCACTTATTGTGACTTGTGTGTTTTTGCAGGAGCTGTTTGTGCAGCACCTGGCTGTGTCTTCATATACCAACAGAGCAGGGAAAGAGACCAAATCTCTGTCATACAGCGACCTGGCTAACACCGCAGAGGAGAACGACACTTTCCAGTTTCTCACAGGTGAGACACAGTCACAGCCTGACATGCAGGGACTTTCTGTATCATGTAATGTTGGACACTACTGACCCTTTACCTCTGAAACATTGATGGAATAACCTGTAACCTCCCAGAACGTATGCAACAGTTTATTAGGTATATGTCTATAATGAGCCTATTGCCTAGGTCAGGGCTCTCCAACACGTCGATCGGGGCAGCTTTTCAGTAGCTCGCCGCTCGATTATCGATTATAGCGTAGTCCATCCATCCATCTTCTCCCGCTTATCCGTGGTCAGGTCGCGGGGGTAGCAGTTCCAGCAGAGAGCCCCAAACTTTCTTTTCCCTGGCGACATCAACCAGCTCTGACTGGGGGATCCCAAGGCGCTCCCAGGCCAGCGAAGAGATATAATCCCTTCACCTGGTCCTAGGTCTACCCCTTGGTCTCTTCCCAGCTGGACGTGCCTGCAACACCTCCCTAGGGAGGCGCCAGGTGGCATCCTAACTAGGTGGCCGAACCACCTTAGCATTGTAAGGTTGCTTATTGATTTTTCGGCCGCGGCTGGACAATAAAGTTTTTTTATTTTAGAATTGTTTCCCTTCCAATACACACGCACATGACCAATGAGGGCACGAGATAAGTTTGTGCACAGATGGAAGGCTGACAGGCAGGTAGGCCATACAAAATGATTGGTCGTGCTTTTTACAGTATTACGGCTTCCACAGATGAATTTTTTTATGGATTTTTTTGTCAAAGCACTTATTCATTGCTATCTGGATGTTAAGAGCATTCCATGGAATATAACAAAAAGTGTATCTCGAGCGGTTTTCTCAAACTTACCTACCCCACCTTTAAGTCATGTGTGTGATGCCACATTCAAGACATTCAGTGTCTTTTTTTTTAACAGAAGACCATAGCTAGAAGCTGCAGCTAGACTGCAGAAGTATTAGTTTTTAGTTTTTGAGGATGGAACAATTTCACACACAGATATAGGGAGGCTAGACCTATACAATTAATTTATTATGGTTTATAATGTAATGTCAAGACGAAGAAGAAAAAGATGGCTGAACAACTGTTCAGTGTCAATCCTGTGGAGATCTCCAAAATAATGTTCAGTTTGCACCAAGCAGCACTGAAAATGTCTGCTTTATTTGGTTCTGTTCTACATACCTTTGTGAAGCAGCTTTTTCTGACATGAATGAAATCTAAATACAGAATAAGACAGACTGATGAACATTTAAATGACTATTAGAGTGAACCTAAGTGGGTACACTCCAGCATACATACTATGGTGGACTCCATGCAGCGCCAGTCATCTCACTAACTGTAAAAAATAGTGAAATGCTTGTAAGGTGGTGTTAAGGACATTTATGTGAATTTTCAGTGATGTACTTACTATGTGGGCCATAATAATATGTGAGACATTTTCGTTTTCTTGGACCTTGATGTGAAGTTAAGATTTTTGATAAGCTTTAGGTATTGCAATTTCACATGTGTACAAAAGTATAGCTTAAAGGGGACCTATCATGCAAAATGCACTTTTGTACGTCTTTTATACATGAATATGTGTCCCCAGTGTGTCAGGGAACTCACCAAGTGTCAGAAAACACAACCCTCTCTCTTTTCCTCCATTCCCAAATCTCTAAAAACGGGGCTGCAACGGAGCTGATTATTATTTGAATTTTTCTGACGTCAGAAAAGGGGTGCTCCGCCTATATGGGCAACTCTCCACCTATCAAGGGAATGGGAGACCGCTCGAAAGAGCTGGAGACACTGTAGTACATATGCCAGGCCTGTAAGTGGCGCCGTAGTCTGCCACAAAAGCAGAATCAGCCCTTGCAAAAACAGGGCTGGAAAAGAGCAAATAGAGTGAAATGAGGCATGGCTAAAATGCATGATCTGTTTGGTATTTTGAAAAAAAAACTTCACAGACGTGTTTTATATAGGTACTATGGCCCTACAATATATGTTTCAAATATAGCATGATAGGTCCACTTTAATTCAACTGATGAGGGCTATGTGAATAACTGTAAGCGATGTGATGAAAGTAGCTCTTGGCCACCTTCATTTTTTCAAAGTAGCTCTCAGATGAAGAAAGGTTGGAGACCCCTGGCCTAGATTGATCAGTAATGGAATTTGTGGCAAGCCTTATTGATTTTCTGCAGCAGTTTTTATCGCTGTTTTTTGTAACGCCACATTATACTTATGACAATAATCTATCAGCAATTAGATGCTGAAAACACAGTTTGGCTCCATGCATTGTAACGGTCAGCAGAGTACAGTGGATACATGGTGACTGGCTGTGACACCAAGTTTGACATAAGTGTAATATTTTTCTTTTACAGATATCCTACCAAAGAAGATCTTGGCTGGAGATTACCTCAAATCGTTGGCGCAATTGCAAGAAGATGAAGACAACGCTGACTTTTAAAAGAAACACTGGCTGCATTTCACATCTGGACAAATGTTATCAAATGTGCACATCCTGTCATTTATTGAGGGCACTGCAATGCTTTTAAAATACATTGACAGAGTTAAGCTGTAGGGCTCAAGAAAGACATTAGAGCACATGGGACTGAAAGTACAGCCACTAAGGGCAAATGTGAAATCAAGTGAAGACTCAAGAGTTCACGTTCATATACTGGAGCTTTACTGTCTAAGATAAATACTTGATGCCATAAATCTAGAATTTAACAATGGCCAAAACAAAGCATACTTAGATAAAGCATAATGCAATCAGTACTCAAGATTTTGAACATTTTAGTATTTCAGAACAATTTTCTTGAAGGTTTTCTGGTAGCAATGTCTTACACATTTAGTGCTTGTTTTGCATGTATAACATTTAGGAGGAGGGAAGTGATATACAAGATAACAACTTGCAGGCCTGTATGGGCTCACTCCATGCAACAGACCAACACATATTTGAAATCCATTCCACACAGCTGGTGCACAGATGTCTCCGTTTTAAGATGCCATCAAACATTGATTTCAAACAAGTGAAATATGCTGATGTTCCTGATTCAAAGTTATACATAATAGTTTTTTTTTTTTTAAATATATTGTCCATGTATTAGTAACGGGTAGTTTATCATAAATACTTGAAAGTAAAAAATACACATGCCGCTTTTCTTTTCTTCACACTATATATGTGAATATTTAAAGTGTATATAACACATTCTCCTCATTTATTTGCTAATGTATTGTTTAGATTTGAGATTAAAATAAAGATTCAGGCCATCTGATAATTTATGTCGCATTGCATGTATTACTATTTACACCACAACCTTGGAGGGTATGAAAATGCTTTTATTAATGTTGAATGAGGATTTAAACAGGTCTGTAACAAGGTGCTCAAGCAACACATCCTCACAAGAGACTAACCGTTTTACTAGACGCTAGCAAGACCATGAAATCTCCTCGTGGAAACTATTTAACAGCTACATGTTCCTCATATCTGATGGTGTGAGGTTTAGTCTCCTTTATACCGATTTTACCTTTAAGTGTATTAATGACATAAGGTGCATATTTGGTCCACATACAGTCTAAAATGATCCTGGGGATGCATGCATTTGCTACATTGTTAAACAATACATGAACACATAAATAGAGGCAACCAATCCTTGTCAGTGTTGGATGAGCTTGTTCAGTCGAAACTGCATGTTAAGCAGAGTGTTCTCTAAAGTAGAAAAGTGATTCTCCAGGATGTTTGCAGTGTGCTCTCTCCCATGTATAGCGTCCCTTGTGTTGGCAAGATGCTCCTTCATGCTGCAAGAGATGACAAACCACAAGTAAATGTCTAGGACATTTTGACACATATTCACTCCGTTTTGCATTCATTTTATCCACCAATATTCAGAGCTCGTCAAGCAATCAGTTTGTCTTCTCTCATCTAATAGAGAGAAGGCACTGAATTCTTCACAGCCGTTTTAGTGCCAGAGTCTCAGCCAGATGTCCCAACAGATGACTAGGAAAACACTAGCAACGTCTCAGCTGCTTGCCTGGATGCTGTTTCCACTTTCTTTGGCATGCAAGCACTTATTTATGCAAAACAACTAACAAGGATCCAGGGTTCCTGACTGCAATGTTCCTGTGTAACAATGATTTAGGATTATCCCGCAGCTGGCATTGCATGAGTATCTTCCAAACATGTTATCAATTTGTCTCTGCACAGTGGAGATTGTAGCTCTGTTTGGATGGACTATGTCTAATGTTTGTATTTAAATATAAATATGCAATAGCAGAACGCCAGACCACCCACAGTACTAAGAAATCAGGGGGTATTTAGTCAGATAATCCCCATCTCTTCAACCTCCTCACCCAAATACTTTCAGGGGTTTTCCAAAGTCTGAGACCGCAGGCTACCCTCAGACAAGGCTTGGAAAAAGACACCCCCAATAATTGAGACAAGATACCTTTATATTGCTGTTTGACAACTTCAGCCTGCAACAAATACATGAAAAGGGTCTCTAGGTTTAGGTCTCAGGCATTTATTCGTTTCTGATTCTGAGAAAACATCACCAAAAACAACTAACATGAAACATAACTCTTCAAACTAATCACATACATTTCGGCTCATATGTGATCTTCGCTAATAAGATCTTTTTTTCAATTAGCCTCCCCTTAATCTGTTTATACCTCCCCTGTCATTTAAAACATATCTGCCATATTAATCCATCAAATGAATGTCTATTTCTCACCTTGTGAGGACCCCCTGCTCCTTCCCCTCCTTCCTGGTCTCCTGCAGAGAGACAAACACCTTATCCATGGTCTGCATGGTTTCTACAGCACTCAGGTGGTCCGAGTTGATCCCCTGGACCTCCTCTCTGGCTTGGTGTTCGTAGGAGATCCCTCCCTCCTCCACCCCGCTGGTGGTGGCCACAGCCTGCAGGGCGGCCCTGTTCTGCAGAACAAGCAGACGTGACTTGGCAAACTCCTTTGGCCCGACGATGTTCTCCCAGCAGATTGCAGAGGATGGTGGTAATAAGAAGCGCTGGGTGCAGTTCACTGGTTTTCCTGGGGTCTCTGTTATGAAGGGGCTATCGGCAGGGAAGCTGTGGAGTAGGTGCAGAAGTGATGATCCAGAGCCCCACTCCAAATCATCAAGATCTGGTTGGCCAGAGGACTCTTCAGGGGAGAACGTTGGAAGAGGCCCAGCTGCCCCTGCACCCTCTGCTGGGAAACAGACCCCCAGCAGGAGGGAGCAGGACAAGCAAAACACAGCCCCCTGCAGCATCTCCAGACTGACTGAAACACACACACACACACACACACACACACACACACACACACACACACACACACACACACACACACACACACACACACGCACGCACGCACGCACGCACGCACGCACGCACGCACGCACGCACACACACACACACACACACACACACACACACACACACACACACACACACACACACACACACACACACACACACACACGTGAAAGGCGATCATGACAGAAGCTTATACAATAAAACTGTATTCCTCTCTGGTGGAAGCAATTGTGCATTTAACTGCCTTTCCATTCTTTTTTTCAATGATCTGAATCTAACAAATGAAAGTAAATGCACAATCCTATTCAATTTCAAGACAGACATGTTAGCGTGTTATTACAACATCTGATAAGATTAAAAGTGAGACTTCTCCCTGGTATGAAACTGTGTCAATGCAATGCATGCACAATGCGATTCAACCTTCAAAATAAAAGGTGTTACGTTTCAATTAAAGAAAAGAAGGTTCATTGGAGAGCTACCACCACACATTCATCCACCAACAAGATAGATGTTCGGTACAGTTTGTGTATCAACCTCCAAAAGGCTGCAGCATAAATAAAGGCTTTTTCTAAGTTTGAAAATTATATCCGGAAATCTTACTCTCAGTTTGGAAGCTTCATGCATCGCCATCAGTACAAAAGTTAAGAAGGCAAAGAAAAAGATTCAAAGATAATCCACAAATCTTGTTGACTGCAGCCAGCACCTTTTACTCATACACACACACATCAACATCTCTACATCGATTCAACTCATGTCTAGTGTGTGTAACATGTCTTACCTTGCAAAGAAACCGCAGCGAAGAAGCAGTCTGTGGAGGGCTGCGACTCTCGTTCGGTGACTGAAGTCGTAGGAAAAAATGAGTCGTTGACTGCAGCCTATTACATGCGATGTGAATCGCAATTTATTGGCCCGGTAAGGCAGACACAAGAGTATTTTCCGTCAGAGTCTGTGGGGTAATTGGTGGAAACTTACCCCAATACA
Organism: Pseudochaenichthys georgianus; assembly: GCF_902827115.2. Classification (NCBI taxonomy): domain Eukaryota; kingdom Metazoa; phylum Chordata; class Actinopteri; order Perciformes; family Channichthyidae; genus Pseudochaenichthys; species Pseudochaenichthys georgianus. The sequence continues at coordinate 19,553,222 of NC_047513.1, read as the reverse complement.
CTTGCAGTCTGCAGAGAATGTGTGCAAACAGCTGGGCCTGGCTCAAGGATTTTATGTATAAAATGAAATCAAGCTTCTATGCAGGATGTTGAATACTTTGTCGGTGAAAGGGTTCATTTCCAGCCAATTGTTCCCCTCAAAACTTCCAAGTCTGTGAGTCTATGTAGGAGGTGAGATGATCCTGGAATTTATGAGCCATTTTACAATGTCCTAAACAGGACCAGCCAGCCCCAAACTCAAAATGCTCTAAACTAAACACCATGCAACAATGGTTGTGGCTTTAAACAGTTTGTTACCATTTCAGTCATTCCCATAAACATCTTGTCATCCTGCTGTTTGAGACACAGAGGTTTTGAAAAGTATCCACACTTGTTTTGTCCCAAAGATTAATTCAATACATCTGTGTTTATTTAGAGATCCTTTTGAATGGCCAGGGAACGGATTTATGTAGCCCGAGGTTTACAACCTCCCTGACATAAGCAACAAGGAATGGGAGACGTATTTTGGCACAAACTCTCGAGGGTGGTGTAATGTTAGGGGAGGAATAGGGCGCAGTGGCGCACACTACATACATCTGAAAAGTTGTTCTTGCTTTCATGGACAGACTGTAAAACATGAGCTTTCTTTTCTCTTAATAAGGAGGGGAAAGATCATTTGAGAGGAGTTCAGATACTGGGGCTCTGTTGCAGCCACATGTTGTTTTCAGATGCTAATGACTTTCAAACCATGTGGAAAACAGAGAGAGAAGTTAAGGTTAATATGTTCATTCAGATGAAGAAAATCCCTGTTTGTGGCTCATGGTGAGATGTAGAGCAAGACAATTAGTCACAATGGCAGTTACTCATTACATTTCAAGTGAAATAAAGTGTTCTAAACAATTACACTGCTCAACTAATCAGGATATCAACTGTAACACATCAACCATACTAAACAAGGAAAACAGGCTCCACCATGACATCAGGCACAATGTAATGGTCTTAACAAACACATCACATAAAAGCTGTACAAGTAGCTTAGACTGATCTCATAAAAAGGCCAAATGTGAATTTGTAATTGCTTTGGCAATATGCCATTGAAAATGCATTAATCGTCTTGTAAAGTCAGTTTTATTTATTTTCACAACTCAAATATTTTCCATAGAGGGCTTTACAGGCTGTAAAACACATACAACTATTTTAAGACCCCTTGAGTTAAAGAAAAAACATAATTTTTAAACTAATAATTTAGAAACTAAGACAAGCAAAAGATGTTGTAGATAAGTGAATGCAAGAATCAGCTATCATAAAGGAACTTTCCAAACTGGTGAAAGAGCGTCAATAGGCTCGAGAAGTGTCTTTTATGAACTTGATCCATATTTTTTCCAGTTAAGAAATTGGAATCAAAATGCCTCCAGGCCTTGTTGTCATATTAATCCCTCCCTATACATTTGCTGCGTCTTTGAGCAAACACAATCTTTCTTGAGCTACAACGTAGCCCTTTAGCCAGAGTCATGGTCTAATTGGAAATCCAGTTTTCTACAGTACATAGCTGAAGTGAGATAAACTATTTACATTTCTAAGTAACCCTATCAAACTGGTAAGTGAACATGGCTTCGTGTTGAGGAATCACCAGTCATAAAGTTTGGCCTAAATAATACATTATGGTCTAAACACTGATGGACAGCACATAAGTGATCTTACAGTGACATCTAGTGGCCAACACCGATAATTGCTTCTTTATTGATTAATACAGCTGTGTCCTTCCATCATGAAATTGATCTTTTTTATGACCTTTTATATGGTTATTAGTGAAAACATCGACTAAAATCTAAATAATGATGTGCACATGCAGCCAATAATGCAGTTACATTTGATAACATTCGTGGACATAATGTTCTCACAAAATTCCATCACAGTGCATGATGGGTTTAGTAGTTAGATCCATGTTCAGGGTTTAGGAGCTCTGCCCATACACCGGGTCATGTCAGTGAGGGGCGGGGACCACCGAGAGGCTCCTCCCTCCTCCAGGCTGCCGTCACCGGGCTGCTGGACCGGAGCGACTCGGCAGCAACAACCCGCCGCTGGCTGCTCACCGACTTGAGTGCAGACCCGGTGCAGTCTTCCGCCGTCTCTCACCGTCATTTCTCTCGGTTAACATCATGGCCTCCGACGGCATGGACGAGCGATCTCCGCTGCTGTCGGGTCCCAACTCCGAGAACGCGACCCCCATTGCTCCCCCGTACCTGCAGGATTCAAGTCCCCGAGGTAAACACACGACATGTACACAGCGTGAATGCTGAATCATATTTGGGCGTATCGAGTTTGCGTAAATAAAAACTGCAGCAGTGCAATGCAAGGCAAGGGCACTCCATCGACAGCTGAGAAAAAGGTGGAGCTAGCACTGTGAGAACTGGAGCAGTGGGTTAGGGAAGAGGGGCCTACAATAACAGCAAGCTATGTTTTTACTGCAGAAATACTCACATCACGATTCACTGGGGCCTGTAACGTTCTGGGTCTTAACCGAAAAAATCTGAGTCATGATGTGGCTCTGTGAGTTCTGAGTGGATGTGGGCTTTATGTTGTTGATGGACGGGGGGAGGAATGACCCACTGCAGAATGCAGCCTAGCAGCCTTTTGTCCCAGTTGCAAATCAACAAAATGCCCAGATGTGTCGTTCTTGGAGGCACAACATCCACTGCACGGCATGATTTAAATGTCATTTTGTTAAATCTAGCTGTCAGTTTGCTCATTTGCATGGAGACTGGATTGTAAACGAATAATATTTGCCTTGATCTGAGAAAGTCTGTTTGATTCTAAAATTGCATCTTGACTACAGTACAAACCATGTGCATGTTCAACCAGGACACCGACAAAGTGTCCACTTTTTGCTTAGTAAACAGCTGAATGTAGGTTACAGCACCATAATGCATGCAGGGCTGAAAGAGAGTAACAGCTCATCAATCTTCAGTCCACTTGGTCTTGAAAGCCTTGGTCAGCACTGGGCTCTCAATTGATTTTAGTCTGATTCTGAATTGAAGGGTTAGGGTTGAAACATAAGACATACATGATGACATGCTATTTATTTTTGCTGAAGGATTTTCTTGATAAAAGTTCCCTAATTCTTATAAATACATTCGACTCGCATATCAAAGGATTATGTTTTGTTTTACGTAAATTCACCTCCAGACACTGTGAACAAACATAATTTCTTTGCTTTGGCACAACACATGGTTTTTCTTGCTGCAAATGAATGGATTCATTGAACGTGTAATACTCTTTGCTGGACATTTCAAGACTATCCGCTTATATCAAGCAAACACAATGATGTTGAAAAATGATCATCCTAATCTTGCAGATTCATATTTCACCACCGGATTATTCATAAAGACTTTAATGCTGGACTGTAACCGGTGAACTCAGCGCCTGTTTATGGCTAATTCTGTTTTCACTGGGTCTGCTGGAGTACATTCCTCTATTAGACTATTTGTAAACTGGATTAATTAGAGTCAAAGAAGCCAAAACTGAGCTTGTCAATGAAACAATGACTCAGATGTTACTTTGACTAATAAGCTTATAAGATGCGAAGAAACACAGTGCATTTAAGATGTGATGAGGAGTTAGTAAAATGTGATATTTATGAAAGTGACTGCAATCTCTGCTGTATTGATTTCCTGAATTTCTTCACATTCTTCCACTGAAGAAGTACAAGGCCTTTACCTGATGAACAGTTGTCCACCATCAGTGGTTAGTAGCTGTATCGGAGATCCACAGTTGGCTTTGCTCACAGTGTGGTGGTGGTGCAGGTGAGAGGCGGCCAGAGACCAATGACCTTTGCTGCGTCTGAATGGTTAGATCGACATTGAGCTTGATTAGTTGCCTCCTGCTTGACATTTTTTTTGGTTTGAATGGCAGATTAAATGTAGTGCAACAAAAGGCAGTAGCATTGACAGTATTAAGTGGATCCTTCATCTTAACTTTCACTCGAAGGAAATGCTTTTCTGACATAGACAAAATATGTTAAAATACAAACTTGATCCATTGTTTTAAACCAGAGATGGTAGCAAAGTATTTTTGCAAAGTTATTCTAAGGTGGAGTCAACAATCAGCAACATTTATCTACAGATTGTGAAGTGCTGGGGATACAGTGTAACTGTGAAGAATGAGTCTAATGATATTTTAGATTTTTATTGTCAACAAATCCTGTGAATGGACCAAAACCAACAATTCATTGATTTCAAAGAGTTTTGTTTGTTTAGCTAGAACCTACTTATTCTGTGGCATATAGCTCCATTGTTGGACACACATTACTGACTTATTTCTTTTATTACATTGTTTTTTTTTCAGTCAGGGGTTTGCTATATATTATAATGCATGAAAAAAACAGTATAAAGGTTAACATAATACAAATTGGTCTTATTATGAATACAATTAAGTTTTATGGCGTCATCTACAGCATGATAACACATATATATATATATATATATATATTGTATACTGTATATATTATATGTATTATTCCGCAACTAGTCCCAAACAAATACACATTTATTCCTGTTTGAAAACTATTTGCTAGAAACTACAGGGCTGTTAAAGGAATCTCAGTGATATACGTCTTTAGTAGGAACTGATGGGCTGAGTGAGACATAAAGTACTGTGAAGGACACATTCCTTATTTGTTTTAAACTTTATGGGATTTGTATAAAACAATATAGAGCCTTATCCGTTGACCTTAAAGAGATTTTTTTCATGCCACATGAACAAAAGCAAGATATCGTATCTGATTTATTGCCGACTTTTTTTTTTTCCTTTGGTGATAAGATCCATACTTAATGTACAATCTTCCTGTAATAAAATGAGCCCTGCAATCTTATTAGTGGAACTTTTGTGTATTAATGTGCTCACACATTGTCCAAGGGCTTTGAAAAATGTCCCAGTACGAAGTGTAATAAGAATATGCAACATACAGAGATATAGAAACAGAAAACACATCAGCTTGAGTCTGCGCACTGGCTTCTTAGGGAGTGATTCTCCACTTTGAACAACACGTGTGTCAGTGATGGCACCAGCTGGCAGGATGTGTTGGTGGCTGTATGTTGTTGTGCTGCTGGTAGTAGTGAAGCGCCTTCTCATCTTACTTCTGGCTCTGAGGACAGCCGGTGAAACCTATAGCTGCTAGATTCAGTTTCAGACATGCATTAGGACGCCTTCACAGTAAGGGGAGAGAAGCGAAATGAGACAGGCCTCTTCTCAGAGTGAGGCAGAGAGAAGTGCTGAATGTGCTCAAAACCAGGTTTAGGATTTTATTTTATAATGTTATAGAATTATTTATGCTAAGAGAGTACAGTCTGCATTGCACTTCCGGTGCACTGTTGTTTAGGATTAACTCTGCTTGGGAGAAAAGGGATCACTATGTGCTGCCGGTGGACAGTGTTTGGCAGGCTTTGGTTGTATTTCTAGTGACGTTTACCCGATTGGAGACGGGATGTCCTATCTGTCCCTGTGGTGTCCACTGTTCAGTGTCTCTGAATCTCACAGCCAACCTCATTTACCTGTTGACTTGTCCCATTATCTCATTCATTGAAGGTCATTGGTTATATTAGAGGCCTCCTTTGTGTTTGGTCGGTAGACTTGGCTATGTCTATATCGATAATTATTTCCATTATTGATTAAACTGTTGATAATTTTTTTAATCAATTCAATAATTGTGTGTATAAAATGGCAGACATGACAGAAACACTAAACCAAGATTGGCAAGTTGTAATTTTCTGAAAAAACATTTAAATACCCTTAAGTGTTCAGCAATTAATTTTCATAAAAGACAAGAAAAACAAAAGCTTTTTGCATCCGAGGCTCTAATCTGGTGATTTTTCTGACATTTTTGTTTGAAAGAGAGTTGATAAGTGAAAGATAATCATAATCCCATCACCTCCAGAGCCGTGCAGTAAATCTGGACTTTAGGTACACATTCAACAAATGTAAGTAGATTGAATAACTGCAGACACACATTTTTAAGTATCACGCAGATTGTAAAGTAAGCTTGAATACTACTGTAGTAGTAAAGGTACTGACTGGTGCAAAACTATGCATTTAGTGTATTAATACCCAGAAAAACACGTGGAATGCAGACTAACAACAAAAGGTTAATGTGGGATTAAACAGTGCTACTCTAGTTATTTGTTAGTTCACAGTAGTGCTTTCAGACTGTAGGAGAACATTTTTAAGTCTGGACATTTAATCATGTTGATTACACGAATGGACCATAAACACCTAACATAGCACTGGCTTTTCTTTCTAAGCCAAACCAGTAAGGAGCTTGTTAGCCTCATTAGCAGAGACATTTAATTTAACTGATAAAACACCATTTACTAGCCTATAAGGCCCAATGTCAATGAAATATGCCTGATGGTACATTTTAACATTTTTCTTTACATGTTACATTTTAGGACATGAAGTATTAATTCCCATCCATATAAATTGCACGATGTATTGCTTTAAAAATCACTAAAATGGTCATGTACAACAGCTTCAATGATTCTCAAAAGGCCACAGCCTCACAATAAGAAGACCAGCTTTAATGTTATAGTAACTTTGTCTGCAGCTTGGTAGAGAGTGAGTTTTACATCCACAACTTTTTTATCTAAAAGGGCCCATTGTTACTTTCTTAAACATACTGGGTGATGCTCGGCCCTTGACAAAGAGAAGAGTTACATGTTGAGCAATCATCGTCGAACAAGCCCGTCGTGGGTTTACATACAGCATGTTCCCTGCTGCCTACCATACACTTAGTTTAATAGTTACTAATAGTTGAATAGTAGATATTGAGAGGCAAATCATTTTAAACAATTATTTTTAACTTATAGACAACAGCCTATAAGCTATTTTGGGAGGCAAAAGATGTTTGTATTTTCAATTTATAATGTAATATAAATGATTAGCTTATTATGAAATTAGCTAAAGATAATATCCAAATCTGTTATTCTGAACAGTAAAAAAGCAAATCACATATTTTAGAAGCTGGGGCCTTTAAGGGTATTTCAACTATCAATTTAGATGTTCAAACATAGTTCATTTTCTTTTGATCTTCTAATTGATTAATGGTCCAGCTCTAAGCGTCTTTTGGTTCAAGAAAAGCGCTATAGAAATAAAATGTATTATTATTGTTATATAAAATGTTTTTACACACATGCAAAGATTTTGGACTTTTGGAGAGTCTTGTGTTGTCTTGTATGAGATCAGAGAGTCTCTCACTAAGATTATAACTTTGTTTTTTGGTTTGTTAGACAAACTGTCATTAGAAATAAGATTTAGTTGTGTGTTATCAACATACTCCATGGGCCGTTTATTTCCGATTATTACTGATTCTACACATTGTAAAGTCTAATGTCATGTCTCATGTAATGTCTGAAATCCTAATGATCCTGGTCCACAATATACAGTATCACATGTGTTGAGTTTGAAGGTTTATTCTAGTGGCAGTTACCAAAATCTGAAGAGCGAATTTCTAGATCTTCGCACAGCTTTAATTTGCATCTTGTGTCCTTTATCAACCTATGCCACATTTTGAAGTCATTGTGTAAATCTAACCTCCAGCGATAAGTTGTATCGATGCATGCGACTAACAGCTGGCCGTGTGTTGTGTGCTTTGCCCTTCTCCTCCTCTTCTCAAAGCCGAACTACCTCCTCCCTACACAGCCATCGCCAGCCCGGACGCCGGCGGTGTTCCCGTCATCAACTGCCGCATCTGCCAGTCCCTCATCAACCTGGATGGGAAGCTGCATCAGCACGTGGTCAAGTGCACGGTCTGCAATGAAGCTACAGTAAGTGGAGGCCATTGAGCGCGGTGACAGCTTTAATGATTGTTGGTGTTGAGTCGTTACAGTTCATCTGTCAGGTCGAATAAAGACATTAAGTCTTCAGTTTTATTTGAGCTGTTTATCGCTGCTCTCCTCTCCTCCCCATTACAATCCATTTACTGTTTATCTCTTTTGAAATGGAATCACTCAAAGCATCATTTTGCGTGACAATTACATATATTAAAAAATAAACAATTTGCCTAGGATGCCCTTTTCTGATCTTGACAATGTCCTGCTTACTGATGTTGATGTAGACATCTTCACATCGATCAGTCAGTGCAGTGATGGGTGCAACATTTGACTTGGATGAGTCTGGCTGAGAGCTTTAATGGAGCTGTCAGTGGAGGCAGAGAGGAGGATGAACGGCTGTCATCACTACCACATTTCCACTGGCTGATATTTGTGGTGCTTATACATCAACCCACCCGTATGGTATTATATTTCCCTGGAATAAAACAGTACACAATAAATACTGATTGGCTTCATTCACTTCAGCTCAGGTTCACCACACACTGCAGAAATAAATCTAAAGCTGAAGATGCATTTATTTTGTAAGCCTTTTTTTATAACCCTCATTTAAATCCGGCTAAATGTGTGCATGCAGTATGCTAATTCGTTTAGGTATGTTTTTTCCTTTTTTCACATGAAAATCCCTGGTTCTGATACATGAGTAAACTTTATTATCGTAACACAAGTAACACTTTGTGCCATTGGACAGCACAATGTAGAGTATGCGAACACAAACACAACAGAAAATTGAATACAGAGGTTTTAGAAAAAACACTGATATACAGCATGTCTTACGGGATCATATTGACATTTGAACACAACGGGCAAACCTATAGAATTGATAGGTTGAAAGCAAAGCTATTGATTTTGCAGAAATGTACAACTTTGAGGGTCTCTTTTGTTTTCACATCAGTGTTTTATTGCTTTGTTTTTGTGTTTTATACTAAACTGATTTTGATACTTTTCCTTTCAGCCCATCAAGAACCCCCCAACAGGGAAGAAATATGTGAGGTGTCCCTGTAACTGCCTGCTCATCTGTAAAGACACATCCAGGAGGATAGGATGTCCTCGACCAAACTGGTAGGCAGCATTCAGTCAACTTCAGTCAAAGCTAAATATGATGTTCGGAGACAGTGTTGGCCCCGGGTACGTTTTAAGTTTAATAAAGGCAAATCAAGACACGGTAATCCAAAGAGCTTTACAACAGACATTAAGAGCATTTAGACAAAAATGGCATTCAAAATCCCTTTTGGATTGGTTGTAATCACAAGCCTGTCTTTCCCCCTGTTCCTCCGACAGCAGACGCATCATCAACCTGAGCCCGATGGTCATCCCGGAGGAGCAGCCCGCCCAGCCGGCGCTGCCCGTCCAGCCCGAGGGGATGAGGGTGATCTGCGGTCACTGTGGCCACACCTTTCTTGTACGTACCCACCAACACAATCTAATCAATCACAGTTTTGTTCTGGTGGAATAGTGTCACTTCATCGTTGTTTAATCTTCAAAGCCAAACCACAGTGTATTCAGTATTTGGGGATGGGAATAGGGGATTCTCTTAACGTGTGTTGTGGCGTCTGTAGGGCAGTGAGGACGCCGCCACCTCCCAGCCAATGTCTAGCCTCCCCAGCGACGGCTCTCCTCCAGTACAACAACAGGTTGAGAAAGCTGGTCATACTGGAGGACATATTAACAACAGCCTAACCTGCTCCAGTTCAATCAGCAGCCGGTTTACACCGATGTAATAAGACTTATGAACATCTGGCTTTAAAGAAATTGAACAGTTGAATTTGAGTTTACGGTCACAGAATTGGATTAAATCAACATAATTTATCCTGAATTTCTATTGAATTGTTTATTCCTCCTCTGAAGCCAGATGTCAAAAGTCACATGTTATACTTGTGTCAATACTAGGATCTTAAATGATGCTGATCTGTGATGGGATGAACATTTCCCTAATACTACTTCTTTACATCAAAACTCTAATAGTTGAGACAACTAATATAATATTATAATAATTATAGATGATAATTTAGTCAACCTGCTGATATTTTCTCTTAAAAAGATTTATAAAGTTGCAAACCATCCTAACTGATCATGTAAAATCATTCACAGTAGGTCTTGTGTTGATTCTTCTAAAAGTAGAGTCGGATTATAGTGTCTTTGCATTTCTGTGTTCTTCTGTGCCTGTTTGGATGCTCCTGTAATGCTTTTTCTTCTGTTTCCTCACAGTGGATGGAGCTTCGGTTTAACACGCTAGCCAAGTGTCCCCACTGCAAAAAAATGTGAGTCGATCAAACCTTTATTTCACTCAAAGGATGAAATTATTATCACAGAAATTGTTTTACTTTTTGAACGATTATTTCCTGTTGGAAATAGGTGGTTTTGGTTTCATTTATTGATATCATGAGTCATTTACTGTAGCAGATTTGAAAAATGTTAGTTTATTGTCAGTTAAAGACTGACTTAAATAGTTTGTGTCATAGTTAGAATGTACCTTTTTAACAAATGTAAAAGCAGACTTAGATGATCACTGTGGAGTTGAAAGAAGTGTCAAGAATATGCATTTTAGTTATGATATTTTACACAAATTAATGGAAGCCAATGGCTTGAAAATCAAATCGGATATTCTCTCAAACAGTAAATGGTTTTTAAAATGGTTAAATTCTAATGTTGGTTTAAATTCTTTGAAGAAAATGGGATCCAAATGCAACATTACACGTATGCGCAAAATGCATCTGTTGTGTATGTTTGTGTTTTAGTATGATACAACTTGGATTTAAATGCATTTAACTTTCAACCCTAATTGCTGGCGACGTATCCAGGCTCTCACTTTATGGAAGCCAAGCTTTATAGGTCTTGAATTGTAGTTGTTGGAAGGAGAGGGGAGGTGATGGAGGCTAATCCAGACGTGTGACAAGATTTAGAGTCTGGCCCTTATGTAATGGTGATGGGGGGGAGGGTCACAGAGTAACAAGGCGGTGGGAGACGGGAGTCAACAGGTGTGTCTGAAAGTGAGGATATGGACTGGCTGAGAAAACAAATAAGCTGCAGTATTTCCTCTATCTCTGTGTCTTAGTTCTCCATCTCTTTTTCTGTTCCTCTTTTATGCTCTTTTGCCATCTTTCCTAGAGTTTTATTTTAGATTTTGACAATATCTCTCCGGTCTTTTTCTCTGTTCATACATTCCTATCTTTATCTCCGTAGTATGAGTTACTTGTGTTATGCACGTGCAAATTCAAAAGTCGTTAAATATATTGCTGCTGTGAGGAAGCAGCAATTGTCAGAGAGACTTCAACATAAACCAGAAGTTTCTGTGTCCTCTCCCAGTGGCCCCTTACCGGAAACACCACTCAGTCCAGCAGTTAAAAGTCATCAGTATTGATGAGGTGTATTTTATTAAATCAACTTTGATGAGCGATTAAACAGTCAATAGACGTTGTATTCCACCTATAATCATTTTAATTATTATTATTTTTTTAATTTATTTATTTTTTATTTATTTATTTATAGAAGGACCATGCATACAAAAACATTAATCGCAGCAAAGAGAAGAGATGCAATATGCCAGATTATAGCTAATAGCTAATTTCCATCTGTGGTATTTTAGAGACCTTAACAGTATGTCTTTCTTCAGCAATCATTTTTGGGTTTCCATTTCTATTGTTCGCCTCAGTGTCTGTTTCCATTTTCTTTGCTCTCTATCTATCTCTTTCTCCTGTATTTTCTCTTACTCTTTCCCTTCAATCTCCTTTACTGCATTGTAACAGAAGAAGTCATGAGTCATGTGAAGATGTAGCTTTAATGCTTATAAGGAACTCCCCAAACCACAGAGTGATGAACTTTTGATAAAATTAGATCGTCTGATTAAGTGTATATAAGTGCAATTTCATAGCTTATATTTTAAAACCTTCTTTGAAAAATGGTTTGCTCCACAGCTCAAATAAATGAGATGGTCAGGCAGCACAGTTGTAAACAGTGAGTCGATCAAAGAGTAAAAAGACTGTTTTCACGTTTAAAGAAGGAGTAGTAGAAATCAGGTGATCAGGCTCCCCCTTAAGCCATCTGAACACCAACTATTCCTGAAGAATGCTTGAGTCCCCTCACATGAGAGGCATGTGAGAGCAGAGAGGGGGAGGAAAGTAAAGAAATGTTGAAGCAAAATTAAAAAAATAACTGATGCCAGCCTGGTGCTTGATTTGTTCATGTGGTTTTATGGAGTCAGGATGTTGAGAGCTGACATGTGACCGGACTCCAGCGCTCTCATGTGTAAGCTGCAACAAGAAAGACATATTTTTTTCACTGCGAAATTTGATAGAATAATGCTAAGAACTTAAACTGTACCTGAAATGTTACCAATGTTCTGTAAAGCCATCCCCATGTTGTTTCTCAGAGGAACATACACAACATAAAACTGTATAAAATATATTCAGAATTTCTTTCTGCCCTCTGACGACACACTGACCATTTTTCTCCCCCTCAATGTCTCCCTGCAGATCCTCTGTTGGCAGTGCACTCCCTAGGAGGCGTTGTTGTGCTTATATAACTGTAGGAATGATCTGCATTTTCATCGGAGTGGGTTTAACGGTAAGTGCTGCCTTTGTCTAGTTTGTGCTGTTTGAATAGCACAAGTTAAGATTCATAAACAGCATGTGGTGTTTTGCGATGAAGGCATTCAGCAGGAAATATCAAACAGGCAGGATAGTTACAAACAAAGGAGCAACACAACAAGTCTAATTTCTTTACAGTTTCCATATCATGTGTCCAATTCATTCACCAAATTAATTTACTACTGTTGACACATATTAATTGGATTTTAGGATTATATTCTATTTTATTTGAACATCTTGGATTTCTACAATAGCTTCCATATCATGTGACCTAATGATTCCATATCATATGCATCATTGTATAACAGCATTGGACAAGTGGGACACACCTCTCTTTATTGGATTTTTTGTCTATCTTCTTTTTCAAATGAATATTTGATAATAGGAACTGTTTTTAGAACTGTTTTTATTCAATAGCTTCCATATCATCTGACATAATTACTTTACAACAATGCGAAATTGTATAACTAGACTTAACAAATACGACACACCTCTTTATAACTGAACGTGCTATTTGATATGAATATTTATATGAAGATTCAGCAGTTTACAATTGAAGATTCAATTGTCAATAGCTTCCTATCTTGTGACCCTTTGACTAAAACACACCTCTTTTTGATATTATACATTATCCTGCTTTAACCAGTGCACTTCTCTTTGAATTTGTTGTTTTGTAGGATGTGCAATTTAATCAAATATAAGAGACTGAGGTTTGACTGTAACAATCCCTCTTTCTTCTCCTCCTCTTCACTAACAGGTTGGTACTCGGGACTTTGCGAGCCGCTACAATGCCACCTACGTGTCCTGGGCCTTCGCCTACCTGCTGGGTCTCATCTGTCTGATACGAGCCTGCTACTGGGGCGCCATCAAAGTCAGCTACCCTGAGAACAGCTTTGCCTAGAGCGGCACGGCTGGAAGAACAAATCCCACTTTTATTTTTGTTCATGTTGTTCAGATTTCTAACCGGTCATGTTCAGCGGGGGATGATGTCTGCAGAGCGTCTGGACAGAAGTGTGTAGATGGTACTGTGTGTTTGAAGATGTGTATGGTATTGGAGATGTGTTTCCGTCTGTTGGGGTCTGGGATGTTTTAGAGAGTTTGGACTCGATGAACGGACAAAACGTATGTTCTCCTACTCGTCCAAAAGGCTCAAATCCTGCCCAGGTTTTTTGCGAAAATCCACAATCATGAACAAAAAAGAAACTTTTTCCTGATGAATGCCAAACATTTTATTTGGAAATGATTGTTTAGCAAACTGGTTGGATTTGGTCTTTCTGGACCGTTTTCTTCTTCCGTTTTCTTTTTCAGCCCTGGTTTTATTTTGTTACTGACCAGACCAAAATAAGCCAACCTCCTAAGAACAGTTTGCCCATTGCACTACGATTATATGCAATTGTACGTGTTGTTTTGCTGCTAGTTCATAACTCCATCTACAGAAAGCTGCATACTCATACTGTCCTGTAACCATTTACCTAGCTTGTGTACACTGACATAGGATTGCTCTATGATTTTAACCCTGACAAAATGATCAATTTTAATTAGTGCTGTCAAAATTATCGCGTTAACGGCGGTAATTAATTTTTTGAATTAATTGCGTTAAAATATTTAACGCATTTAACGCATGTGCAGAATGGCCCGCCCCATACGTGCCACCAGTGGCAGCGCCAGGGTATGGCTGGGGTAGGCTACACCCATACCAAGAAATGGCTTAGCCCCACCATGAAAAATGATGTTAAAGTAAGCAAAATAAAGTTGTTGTTGCAGGAAGTCCCGACGGAGAATACTTTTGCTGTAGTTCAGGGCAGAGCCATATAATAGTAATAATAAGGCTCTGGTACAGGGGTGCACATAACTGGTACGCAGGTTATGTGCGTAATCTGAAATGCGTACCGTCACTTGTGTCACAAAGCGCATTTGCGTACCGACGTACTTGTGAAGCTTTTCCAGAAGGCGGTTAGATCACCGGACGACACAGTCGGTCTCCGTGTGCACAGACAGGGCTGCTGTTAACGTCGGTCTGTACAACGGAACTGTGCCAAAACTACGCCAACCGGCTGCGGAGGGAGACTCCCCCCTTCACTGGAGAACTGCGCTAAAACAGCTGATCACAACGTTCACGCGCCCCCCCCCCCCCTCTGTCGACTTTCCTGAAGTACTCCCCCGTTGATAGAAATCAACACGTAATGAATTAAGACCCCACGGTTTGATGATTGATAGGTGTGTGGGTTGTCTTTCATTTTCACATGCAGAAAAATGTTATAATAAACATAGATACTGTATGTTAAATGGATATATCCGCCTTCTTTCATTTATCTTTCCATTCCCACAACAATAAACATAAATAAATGGCATATTTTGGACATAGTTCGAATGGTGATTAATCATGATTAATTAATTTTTAAGCTGTGATTAATCTGATTACAATTTTTAATCGTTTGACAGCCCTAATTTTAATATGAAATCCTTAAAAATCTATGTGCTGCCCAGTATTGGTCAAGAAGAGCAACAGATCAACAGGAGGTTGTTTTTTTATATCAAAGTGTTAATTTTCCGTCCATGCAGCTTTTAACTGACTTGGCAATAACCCTTTTATTGGAGTTCGGTGTACTTCATTGCACTTTCGTTGCCTTCTCGATAATGAAAAATGATCCCATAAATGGAGACTCATGTTTGCATGTTGACTTGTTAATGCTCCGTCATTGATTTGTTTTTCAGTTCCCGGAGAAGTAGCTGAAGCGTAGGATGTCTTTGCTCTGTCTGCCTGTGAGTTAGAATGTAAACCCTCCTCTTCCTCCCTCTTCCTCCCTGCGCTTTATAATCGCCGCTCTCTGACCTCTGTGCTGGCTGGCATCACTTTAGGCTAACTCAGCATCCTGTCTCTCGACCTTGACCAGTGGGCACTGCTCAGATTTCTAACCTTGTTTTGAATGTGATGATGATGATGATGATGATATGATGATGAAGCAGAACAAAAATGTTTAAAACATGTCTTTGTATATAGTTCAAATTGAGTACTTGGTAAACTGTAGTGAAAGGTGAAAGGAGACGATGGCTCTTGGGTCTTTTTAAAAATGATAATTTATCAATAAAATGCAAAAACTGCCTGTATTGTTCTGTGTGATCATTGGCTCTGATTCTTTGGTAATTTAAAGTCCCTCCAAAGACCCACAAGGTTCAAACACATTGGATGAAGTCACTTTTACAAACTTGTCATTTACAAAAGTGTTTTCAATTACAATTCAGGTATATTTGTTGTACTTCTTTACTCTTACTTTACATTAGATTTGCCTGACCGTTAAAACCATTTTCCAGGTTAAAATGATCTCAATCAAATGGGATTCATTAATATAGTCGAAACCATCTTTCTATCTAAACACTTCCCTCTTGGGATTTTAAATGATCTGTAATCTGACTCCTGCTTCTTTGTACTCATTTTTTTGAACAACGTTGATCAAAAAAATGAGAAACCAATTTTTAACTGTAAATAATTAATTTCTGTTTAAATATGTTAGAAGGCAATAGAGTATACATAGTCTTAGTGAAGATGACAGTGTCTCACATGATACAAGTATTCCCATCCATTTCCTTTTTTTTTTAATCGCAGGCCCTATAGGAGTAATAACCATCAGTTACACAGACTGAGACCGTAAACAGGTGCTTCGTTTTCTGATAATAACTTCAGTAACCAGTCAACTGGTTGAGCATCCGTAGCTCACACACACAGGGGGTTTCACCTATGTTGCCTAATGAGAGTTCTTCTTTGGACTATCTGGGCAATTACTGACTGTATCTGATCGAGTGGCACAACTCACCCTTTCAATCAATCAATCAATCAATCAATCAATCAATCAATCAATCAATCAATGTTTATTTATATAGCCCAATATCACAAATGTTACATTTGTCTCAGTGGTCTTCACAGTGTGTACAGAATATCAGTATGACAATACGACACCCTCTGTCCTTAGACCCTCACATCGTACAAGGAAAAACTTCCAAAGAAAACCCAGTTTAAAGGGAAAAATGGGAGAAACCTCAGGGAGAGCAACAGAGGAGGGATCCCTCTCCCAGGACGGACAGACGTGCAATAGATGCCGTGTGTAAATTGAAAAGATAATACATTTGCAACATAGGTAGTCCAAATGTTTGGAAATGCATGTGTGTATAATAGGAAGATGAATCCACGAGGATATCCATCCAGGACCTATGATCCAGGACCACAGCCACGACTCAAGATCCAGCGCTCGCGATCCAGGACACAGGACCGCAGGATCATCCATGACTCCGGATCCCAGCGTATATAGACACCAAAAAGAAAGACATTTGGGGAAGCTGGGTTAATCGGAACATGAGTGTACACGGGTATAGACAGAGAGAAGGAAGAAGTAAGATGTCCCCCGACAAACTAAGCCTATATCAGCAAAACTAGGGGCTGAATCTAATCAGCCCTAACTATAAGCTTTATCAAAAAGGAAGGTCTTAAGCGCACTCTTAAAAACGGATAGGGTGTCTGCCGCCCGAACACAAACTGGAAGCTGATTCCACAAATGTGGAGCTTGATAAGAAAAGGCTCTGGCTCCCATTGTACTTTTAAA
This sequence comes from Pseudochaenichthys georgianus, assembly GCF_902827115.2. Classification (NCBI taxonomy): domain Eukaryota; kingdom Metazoa; phylum Chordata; class Actinopteri; order Perciformes; family Channichthyidae; genus Pseudochaenichthys; species Pseudochaenichthys georgianus. The sequence goes on along the minus strand of NC_047513.1, from coordinate 19,536,183 downwards.
GATTCTAGGAACAACCAACAACCCTGCATTCTTGGAACGCAATGCCCTAGTAGGACAGTAGGGTATAATGAGTTCTTTAAGGTAAGATGGCGCCTGCCCATTAAGGGCTTTGTAGGCGAGAAGAAGAATTTTAAATTCTATCCTGTGTTCTATAGGGAGCCAGTGTAAGGCAGCCAGAACAGGAGTAATGTGGTCCCTTTTCCTAACTCTGGTTAGTACACGAGCCGCAGCATTTTGAATCAGCTGAAGCGACTTGATTGACTTCTTAGTACTCCCTGATAATAAAGAGTTACAATAATCCAGCCTAGAAGTAACAAATGCATGGACTAGTTTCTCTGCATCGTTTTGAGGCAAGATATGCCTGATTTTTGCAATGTTACGTAGATGGAAGTAGGCGGTCCTTGAAATTGATTTTATGTGGGCGTTAAAGGATAAATCCTGATCAAATATAACACCAAGATTCCTTACAGTCTCACTGGAGGCCAAATTAATGCCATCCATAGTTAGTATGTCTTTAGATAATTTGTTTCGTAGATTCTTCGGGCCAAGTACAATAACTTCAGTTTTGGTCGTGTTTAACATCAAAAAGTTTAAGGTCATCCACGTTTTTAAGTCCTTAAGGCAGTCTTGAATTTTATTTAGATGATTAATTTCATCAGGCTTGATTGATAAATATAGTTGAGTATCATCCGCATAACAATGAAAGTTTACAGAATGATTCCTTATAATATTGCCTAACGGAAGCATATATAATGTGAACAAAATAGGTCCGAGCACTGAGCCCTGTGGCACTCCATGGCTAACTTTGGTTTGCGTGGAAGATTCATCGTTAACACGTACAAACTGAGAGCGTTCAGATAGATAGGACCTAAACCAGCCTAAAGCAGTTCCCTGTATGCCAACTAAGTGCTCTAGTCTTTGCAATAGGATATCATGGTCGATAGTATCAAATGCAGCACTAAGATCGAGTAAAACAAGAATAGAGACAAGTCCCTTGTCTGAGGCTATTAGAATATCATTTGTGACTTTAACCAGAGCTGTCTCTGTGCTATGATGTGTTCTAAAGCCAGACTGAAAATCTTCAAATAAATCATTGTTTTTTAAGTAATCACACAACTGTTTTGCGACCGCTTTCTCAAGAATTTTTGAGAGGAACGGAAGATTAGAAATAGGTCTATAGTTGGCTAAAACCTCTGGATCGAGGTTGTGCTTTTTAAGAAGCGGTTTTATCACTGCTACTTTGAATGATTGTGGAACCTGTGTGGAACCACGTCCTTTCATTAATCTATAGTGTGTGTAATCAGGAGCTGTACTTCAATCTGTCCTGATCTCTCATCAACCTGATAATCGATAACACCTGTGTGGTTAAAGCATCTAGCTGGTGTCTAAGATATTTTCAGATTTTATGTAATTACCGTGTTTATAATAAAATGAAGTATATTGACAAACATGGTTTTGAAAACATTTAGTCAAACTTAATATCTGTCATAATTCCTGCTCAATTAAAGAGCCACCACCATTCACAGCAGCATTACAGCTGCAGTACTGCTGTCTGTCCACATGGTGGTGACATTAGCAAACATTAGATAAAGCAGTGAGGCTTTAAGCGTGTGTGCCATGGTCTTTATCCATACTGAAGATATCAGGAGGCACAAAGGAGCAGACCAACAAGGACATATTGTCAACCTGTTGATACATTGAAATACATTTTTCCAGACACTTTGATTTCAGGTTCCTTCCTGGGGAATTCTTTAACGGCTAACATTCATGAAAGGCTCTTCGATAATTCCTCCTCCTTATTTCTATCCTTCGCTATTGATTTATACTGTGTCTTAATGTTTAGAACAGTGCAATTATTCACTGTTTTTAAGTCTATTTGTATAACATATAATTATATATTTTACTGTTTGGATTAGTAATTAAATATCCCTGGCTTTACATTTCGCTTTTGATTAACATAAAATCCAAACAGTTGCAATGTTTTTTTTCTAGATATCGTGTTAGCAGACAAACAAACGTGATACACAACAAAATATCTTCTTTATTTATGACCAAGGGATTTTTATCTCGTTTGACACATTGATTACAGACACAACAGAAACATGTTTTAATGAGCTCCTACAAATGATACAATTAATTACCTCTCTCCCTCTCTCACTCACACTCACGCGCGCGCGCGCGCGCGCGCACACACACACACACACACACACACACACACACACACACACACACACACACACACACACACACACACACACACACACACACACACACACACACACACACACACACACACACACACACACACACACACACACACACACACACACACACACACACCATGCATACATCACTTCAGGGGACATTACATTGACTTACATGCATTTCCTGGAGACTTATCCTAACCTTAACCATAACCAACACATGCCTAACCCTTACCCTTACCCTTAACCTTACCCTAACCCTAATCCTAACCAAGTCTTCACCCTAAAATTAATGATTCCCCTCATGGGGACCTCCATTTTGTCCCTATAAGGGAAGCCAGTCCCCACACGTGACTATGTAAACAGATGTAGGTCCCCACAAGTATAGTAATGCTAGAACACACACACACACACACACACACACACACACACACACACACACACACACACACACACACACACACACACACACACACACACACACACACACACACACACACACACACACACACACACACACACACACACACACACACACACACACACACACACACACACACACACACACACACACACACACACACACACACACACACACACACGGCTTCAGGTCCAATGATCTACCCTGGGCTGCAGATTATGTCACGTCAAACACAGTGATGATGTCAGATCAGCTGACGTGTCGTCGTCGGTTTCTTTCAGGATGTCAAAGCGTTGTCTAAGTGTGTAATCAAACACACACACATGGACTATTTCAGACTACCACCTACAGCTATGAAGGAACATAAAGGTCATAAATACTAATAACCATAACTTCACGAGTTACTGTGTGTGTGTGTGTGTGTGTGTGTGTGTGTGTGTGTGTGTGTGTGTGTGTGTGTGTGTGTGCTCCTGGTCTTCCTTATGTGTCGGCAGGTTTTTCCCATCAGTTAGGATCTGTAAAGGTTTCTCATCCATCTTCAATTGTTGTTGTTGAGGACCCACCATGAGGCTGGAGGAGTAGAAGCAGGATTTTAATGAGACACTGAACATGCTATCCTCTGCACACTGTGTGTATTTTGTGTATTTGTGTGTCCGTGTATGTCATGACAAATATGTTCAGCTTTGCCCTCTGTGCTGCAAGTGGCTGGTTATAATGTGAAGCGGGTAATGATGCTTGTTAGGCAGAATTAGGATCAATTTGATGTAATGATGCAGGAGAAATAACACAACATATCAACAACAACTGAGAATGGCCTTCTAATGGTCTGATATCATTTGACACACCAAGCACATCTCATGGCATTTCCCTAGAGTTTCCCAGTTTAGATGGAGAATGACAAACGTTAGATTGTAACTTAAAGTAATATAACTTGCTATTGGTAACTTTAAGTTATATAAACACATTTCTTTTTTTAATTAACTAATGAACATCATCACGAAGAAACCCTTAAGCGGGAACGCTTTAGCAAGAAAAGTGCTTCATTTTTATTTTCTGTTTTTTTTTTATTGTATACTTTGGTTAAACTGCTCCCAAGGTAAATAATAAACCATTAAGCTCAATATCTATCCAAATCATACATTGTTTATCTGCTTATTGAAGCATTTCATCGAAGCACATTTAACAGACGTAATACTCAAATCAATCTCGAAGCACAACCTTTTGGTTTATTTGAAAACTTTTTCATCCTGACTGGAAAAAAAGACTTCAAAATGACGCTCTAATGTCTTTGAGGATCATTTGTCTGCACTGCTTGTCTTGTGATTGATGATAGACGTCACGCACCAAAGGGCACCTGAGGCTGAAGAGTTTACCCTTTAAAAGTGTAAGACCAGTCAGGTGAATATAATCTTGATCTTGTTGGATGTGATGTGTTTGAGTGAAGCCAGCAGAAAATCAGCAGGAGCTTTATGAATGCTCTTACCAGGAACCAACATGGTGCTTAGGCTCTCAGGGGTTTCCAGGAAATCCACGTTGCCCCTCTGGAAGGTCTTACTGTAGTTGGTCTGCAGGTGACTGTGCAGAGGAAACAGACAGACTCTATCACTCTATCCATAGAGAAGATGCATAGGCTTACAGATGTCTTCAATAGTTTGTAAATCTACGTATTCATGAAACAATTTGGCTATACAAAAAACTAAAATAAACGATTTATTCTCACACATAAAAGTGATCTTAAAAAATTTAATTATCGAGGATTTTACTCCGATTTTTACAAAACTTTGAATGTATGAGTAAAATACTTGAAGATTGTGTACACTAATCTGCATTTTCTGGCATGTTGGGATGAATTGTAATATTCAACAAAGGGCATTTAAATATATATATATATATATATGTTTTCTTTCCGCTCTGAAATGGAATATTTATCCGTAAAGTTCCAGCAACGTAGTATTCGGTATCATTGAGACATTTAAGTTAATTTTGAATGTCTATTATGGAAATAACAAACTAGACATGGCCCATTAGACTACCTCAGATACAAATATAAAGTCAAGTTTCATGAATTCCTCTCTGCTCCTGCTGCTGCAATAATACTTTACTTCATTTCATTAAAGCATAAAATCTTCACTAAACTTCTCTCTGTTTTTCTTTTAGCAGAACACGCTGAACTATTCATGATGCATAGTGTGCCGGTGAATACTTACTTCTTCCACACGTTGTTGTGCTCCCAGAATTCATAGAGAATGAAGCGTGATTCATTTGCAAGACGCTGAACTGCGATGCTGCGAAATGCAAAACAGGGGAGAACACAAGTCACGCAATCACTAATTAGTGTGCCACATTATGTCCCCGAGAACTGCCTCTCCGTCTGAAATGTTTCCACGCTCTGACTGCGAGCAGGCAATTTGCATCCTGTGTGGCGTAATTCCTTTATTTATGATTGCAATAAATGTGTGCACTGTACAGATAATATCCTATTTAAATGCTAGATACATTTACTGTTCTGTGAGGACTGTTTATACTTTTTCCTTTTGAAGGCATCTTTTATTCACATGTTGCTCTTTGTAAAGCATTTTTCAAAGACTGTTAACAATACACACGTCATCATGTCCTAAATCCCTAGTGATACAAAGTGAACAGAGATAATATGAACTGACTGTAGACATCCAGTCTGGGCGCAGGCACAGTCCATGTACTGTCTGAGAGCCAAACGAAACTCCTCCAGCTCGTCCTCCAGCACCGACAGCTGCCTCTGGACTATCAGGATGTGCTGTGTAGACAGAAAACACACACACACACACACACACACACACACACACACACACACACACACACACACACACACACACACACACACACACACACACACACACACACACACACACACACACACACACACACACACACACACACACACACACACACACACACACACACACACACACACACACACACACACACACACACACACACACACACACACACACACACACACACACACACACACACACACACACACACACACACACACACACACACATGTTAAGTCACAGCAGTCAGAAGGTCATGTTTTGCTTCTGGTGGAGAGAAAGTCTATTTGGAGCCGGAGGAGGACCATCAGAAATACTGACAGGGATACATTTCCTCACTCTTAAAATTAAATATTTTAGTATCAGACATCAGACATTGACATTCAACGACAGGAAACGAGAAACAAGGAGACTTTCTATAATCATAACAATAAAAAAACCTGCTAATCATTTCCTGTGGCGGAGGTTTGTGACAGAGGCAGAAGGGCTGATGGGAACAGGAAGTGAATGGTCTGCCTGTTAGCCTAGTTGTGTGTGTGTGTGTGTGTGTGTGTGTGTGCGCGGGTGCGTGTGTGTGTTTAATGTGTGTGACTGATAAAATGCCTGAGGATGTTCTCTCACTTGTTAATTTGAGAGAAGCACATGCACACAAACACACACATGCACACACACGGTAGGGGAGACACTCATTCCTTACGTGCACACACACACACACACACACACACACACACACACACACACACACACACACACACACACACACACACACACACACACACACACACACACACACACACACACACACACACACACACACACACACACACACACACACACACACACACACACACACACACACACACACACACACACACACACACACACCAACAGTCACACAGTGTGTGTGATTTACTCTCAGCACCACATGTATTCCCAGTGACACACACCAATTACATATTGATTAATTCACTCACTCAGATGTCTGCATGATGGGACATGACACTTAAATTGAGTATTTATAAGCATGATATCATTTGTGTTGAGTTCAGCTATATAGGCCGGAGCCAGCCCATTTAGGGCTTTGAAAACAAATAAAAGGAGTTTAAAATCAATTCGGAACAGAATTGGAAGCCAGTGCAGTGAGGCCAGAATTGGGGTGATGTGGTCACGCTTTTTGTGGCCAGTAAGTAGACGTGCAGCTGCGCTCTGCACTAGCTGCAGGCGTTTAATTGACGCCTGGTCCATACCCACGTACAGAGCGTTGCAGTAGGCCAACCTCGAGGTAACAATGGTGTTAATAACCCTTTCCAGAAAAGATAAAAACGACTTGGTCTTGGCCAATAGTCGTATTTAAAAAAATCAGGTTTTGACTACGCTGCTGACCTGCTTATCGAATTTAAAAGCGCTATTGAAGGTCACTCCAAGGTTCGTGACAGAGGGGAGGATATTATTTTGAGGGAGCCCAGAATATCAACCTGGGAGGCTGGAGGTTGGGGTCCAAAAAAGATAACCTCAGTCTTGCTCTCATTGAGGTTGAGGACATTTTGGCTCAGCCAGGATTTGATCTCTGCTAAGCAGTCCATCAATAGCTGTAATGAGTTGACATTTGAATTGAGTGGCAGATAGATCTGTACATCGTCGGCAGTGGAAGGGGATGTTGTGTTTTGTGAGAATTGAACCTAGGGGAAGTATGTACAGTAGAAAAAGGATGGGGCCCAGAATCGAGCCTTGGGGAACCCCACAGGTAAGAGGGGCTTTGGCAGAGGAGATGGCACCTAGCTGCACTGAGAAGCTGTAGCACTAGCACTAGTGTGGGCTAGCCTAAGCGCAGATACTTTTTCAATAAAAAGTGTAAGAAACTTATCACAGAGAGTAGTCGAAGGCACAATTGAAGAAACATCACAGGGATTAATGATCGAGTTGAGGACATTAAAAAGAACCTGAGGTTTATGGCTGTTTTTGGAGATCAACAGAGAAATGTGCTCTGTTTTGGCTGCTTTGACTGCCGTCTGGTAGTCGGAAAGGCAAGCACGAAGGATTTCTAAAGAGACATGGAGTTTATCCCTTTTCCATTTTCTCTCTGCACGCCTGCAAGCGCGTCTGAGAGCACGAGTACAGTCATTGAGCCACGGCTCTGAGAGAACTTTCTAAGCCTAAAAGGAGCAACATAATCCAGTATTAGGGTACATGTCGAGTCAAACATGGAGATAAGCTCATCAGCACTAAAAACACAGTTCACCTCTAATTTACAGATCGGAGAAGCATTAAAAACATCAACTTAACTTAACCTCCCACATTTACTTTTCTTTTTAACTCTCTGTAACCTAAACCTCCTTTCATTTGTGTAACATATATATGTATCCATCTTCATGCCTTAAATATAATGTAATTTTTGTATCATTTTCCAAAATACTACTGGTATTATTGGTGTTAGGATTCCTTTTTTTGGAAGTAATTTATAAAAAAGAAGCTCAATTTAACTATCTATGTTCTTCCACCTCACACTGATATCCTCCTGAGTGTGTCTGCTGTGTCGTCAGGGATTCAGAGTCTATCAGCCGTGAAATGAGTGATACTCTATGTAGCTTGAGCACAAATAACAGTCTCCCTTTGCTTTGGCATGAGGATGCAGTGGTTACACAGGGAATAAAACACATTTAAAGAATACACACACTGTAAACAAGCACAAGCCTTGAATATTTAAGTAGCCAGTATAGGTTTACACACATGGTATGCACACATGTATGTTGAGTTATTAAAGTGTTTTATCCATAAATATATGTTTTAGAACATACCCAGACATGCTTACTCATAAACTCTCTGTCGCTCACACGTACGTCTAATAATGAGTTTTTAAGAGAAATATTACAAAGAAAGAGAGTGCAGAGGGAGTCAGGTTTCAGCCCTCCTGTTGCTATGACAACTGCTGAGTGGTTATTATCAGTACAAATCTCCCATGTGAGAACAGAGACAGGGTCACAGCAGCAGCAACAGAAGAAAAGTCAATTAAAGTCAATGAAAACTAACCGATTTGCTCTCCAACACCTCCTCTTCAACGGGCTCCAGGCGGATCTCCTGCAGAACAGATACAAATGTATACAATGACCTGATAGTGACACATTTTGCACGCTATCTAAATGTATTTAACCCTTAATAACCGGCCCCTTGGAAGCAGAAGAAATGCAAACTATTAGAATGTTACGTTCGCAAATGATCAGACTGTTTTGAAAGGTACAAATGAAAGGAACCGAGGTGACCATGTGATCATTTTTATTTTTATAGTTTCCAAATGTCAGTGCCTGCCCAAGATCCACTCCCTTCTACAGGGACAGTGAGAACCAGCTGGGCACAAGAGGTAGAGGTTTGTTGCTCAGATATTACCTCTAGTATGTTTCTGCACAAATCATCATGTTGTTTTGCTATTAAATCTTAAAAATGTGCTCATTTGCATTTATTGTAGTGGCAGAAATCAGCTCAAATCATTATCACCTGCTGGTCAGCAAACAACATGGAAAGAAAGTAATTACCACAAGAGAGCAATCAAATCACTTGTGAAGATAAACAAATATCAGGGGGTTGAGAAGACTGTCAACTGTTCAGATAAAGAGTCATGTTATTGCCTGTGTTTTATATAATATTGTTAAAGTCTTAAAAAATAATTATCAGCCAGTAATTCACAAGAAAAAAAGAGAATAGAAATAAAAAGACAAAATGACCTCTCTGTGTAGTAAAAGTATATATTTTAAACTTTCTCCTAAGATTAATCTTATTCCCAGATGTATTATGTGTCCGAAAAAGTAATCAAATCAAATAATCAAATAATTGACAACAGAAAATCAAACGAATCAAATGAGATTTTATATTTCCATGTGATGTTCAAAACACGCAGATTGTAGCTCTAAGAGTGTGAAAGCAGTCCATATCTCCCGCATACGCTACATATGTGTGTATGTGTTTGTACGTGGGAGGTGTGGTTGAGTTAATTTGTTAATATTGTAAGTTCACTTAATCAGTATTTATTCTGAGAAAGAAATGTAAAGACCAGATGGCCGTGATAGTGAGAGGAAGAACTGAGATGGAAAGTAGAGTAAGGAGGCAGGAGGATAAAATAGAAGGATAACCTTTTTCTCTAGACGGTCGATGAGCCTCTGCAGCCTGTTGACCTGGACCATCCACTGGCTGTCTTCTTCATAAACACCTATAGACACAGACAGGAAGCCACTCAGAGGGAACAACAAAGGTCGAGGGAATGATGCTGCTTACATCGACCGTATTTCTCGACCTCTTCCTCCATTGATTGTTTCAACCGAACACCTCGGAAATAGTGGCGGCATCCCAGAGGGCATTTCGAGGTTTCCTTTCATATAACGCAACCCTGAAAACATGTCATTCAATAAAAAAGCCCTGAGGCATAAAATCAAAGTTTAAAGAGGTGCACACATCTCCGAGCAACCACCACTGGTGTTATAGTGGAAGTTAATGGAAAAAAGACTGTGTGCAAACAATTGCCAATACAAACAATAATGGAGCTGTGAAAATAGAAACACTGGAAAGAATAGCTGTGGTTAAAAGGTCAAGAAGTGAATCTGATGATAGAGTGAATGTGTCTTCTCATTGATTGTGACAAACAGCTTTAAAGAAACATGTATTACATGACATGTCACTTGTTAGACACTTTGACCCAAAGCTACTTAAATACACTCAATACTGTGGGCAATCCCCACATGCTACACCACTAAAGGTTTAGTCTATTAAAGTAATGACTTGTTTACTTGTTTTCTTAGGTCAAAGTGTGTGTAGTGTTACTTTTTGGCTCAGACAGGTGATGCAACAGTCACTCTTTGTGTTGCTGCTTGTGCTTTGATGTCGGTGTGGTGTGTTTGGACCTTTAACAAATAATTCTGCCTGGACTCATAACTTTAACATTATCTATAAAACTGAGAGCTGGAATTTTTCGATATGACTTGTGATACATTATTGGATAACTCACCATCAGTGTACTTCTACTTCACCAAATAATTAATAATACATCATCCACCATAATTGAAGTCAAGTTTTTTTTATAACCCTGACCCTTTCGTACCAATCATTCCCTTTTAAATTGAAATGAAATATGTGCTTGCATCACAAGACAAACAAACTCACCAATAAATACACTGCAAATGTGTATCACAAGCCAGGGAGTGATCTTGCTGTAAACTGCATCTCTTGGTATGCTTCATGAAATAAATGTCTTACTTACAATGAAATATCACACAGTGATTTGAGAGTGAGGTCTTCCATCACTTTTAACCTCTATCTGCAGCACAGGGGAAGTACCAAAGCATTTTAAGGCTTTAGAGCTACACCCAGCAGCACATGAGAACACAACTCTCCACTTCAATCTCCCTCTCTGTCTCACACTCCAGTTTCTCTCTCACACCTTCACGACCTCCCTCCCCCCTCCTGTGCTCGGCTCTCTGTCCTGTGGAGACACACTGACTCTGACCGAGCAGCTCTTTTAACCTCCGGCAGCTACAAGACAACACCACTCAGGAGTGTAGCGCTTCAATATTAAACAGGATGCACTGATTATTTATTCATTCAAACTCAGCTTTAGACAGCAGAACATATGAACCCACCTGAATTGACGAGACTGAGGAGAGGGTTGTTGGGAGACAGGCTGCTGTTCCTCTGGAGCCTCCGATTGGAGCGGCGACCCGACCACTGGATGGACAAAACCTCTGGCTTCAGAGGGCCCTGCCTGGAGTCAACAGAGATATTTATCAGGCATCAAACATTTTTAGACATAGACACCATTTTTTACATTGTTGCATTTGCATTATAGTTAAAATCTTTACACAAGTAAAGATACTTGTGTTTAAAAATACTCTGGTAAAAGTAGAAGTACTGACTAAACTTCTTTACTCGTAGAAGTAAAGAAGTATGGGCTTTGAAATGTACTTAAGTAAAAAGTACCCATAACTACCAACTATTTTAAAGAGTACCTGACCTTGCTTTATATTAATAGAACAATAATGTAATTGTTAGCTAATGGATGTTTCCATGCTGAACAATGGCAAAATGACAACGTTTTCATTGGTCGCTCTTCTTTAGAGAAGACCAGGAAATGATGGATACACGGATCGTGTTAAAATCAATAGGCATGCAATGACTCTTAATAATAATGATAACGCTACCAAACACAGATTAAAACTAAAGTAACAAACCTGTTTTGAAAATGTAAGAAGTAAAAGTAAAAAATCGCCAGAAAAATAAGTAGTGGAGTAGTAGCCTAAGTACCAGTACCAAAAAAACTTGATTTGGTCTCCGCTGACTCTCTGTTACCGACACAGAAAAGAACCTGAGCAGGAAGTAAACATTGTATGAACTCAAAAGTGAAAATGTAACGGCTCACTTGTAATTTGTCTTTCCTTTTTGTACAGCAATTTAAGATGGCACCAGGTGTCTAAAGCACACAGTTTCATGAATGGATGTTGAAAGTGGTGGAGGTCTGAGACTGACAGTGACGCTAATGTTAGGAAGAAGGTATGTGCGGCCGCAGGGAGACATCACCTAAGATTTAGTTTTGTGATGTCAAGTTGTTCAGTCCTGTATTTCTGAGAAGTCCTAAGGGTGTCGAGAGGATGTGAGCGCGCAGTTGAATGCACATGCACGTTTATATGTGTGTGTGTGTTTTGCGCAAATAGTCAAGCACAAACATTAAAACAGCTATTCAACACAGAAAAACAACCACCAGCCTTTATCACCAAATCCTTATGAGGCCTATTGCATTGTTTACTATACTCACCAGGGTGCATAGCATTTATACCTTTATCGCAGTGAAGCGAGGGTTTTTATAATTGAACATGTATGTTGCAATGTAGGCTGTATATTCGTTATATTTAATAAAACCTTAAAGAACATGGCTTTTTTAACACCGTCAAATAACATTGTTCACTATACTCACCCGGGTGCAAATAGCATCTGCCTACGAATTATTAATCAGTTAAATCATTTTCTCATAGACTTCTATATCATTTTGCAACCATGGCTTTTATCCACACATTTGTATTGAGCACCTTAAGTTTAAGCTAAACAGTACATATCATAAAGAGTAAGTAAACTATTAATGTGTCTAAAACCCAGTCAGCTAATTCAGAATAGTTCTCCCAAGAGGAATGCAGGTTGATTCAGGTGACACCATTTAGTATATTGGTATTAATAATGTTTAAATGCTCATTTCCGAATATGGTAGTCAGGCAGCATAATTATTGCTCCAGTGAAATGAATGCTATATGGAGGAGGAGGATCGGTGGCCGGTCCCTGTTGATGTTTTAGTGAGTCATACTATATTCTTGGCTTTGCAGCGGCTTTAATAACTATAATCCGTCTGAGATCAGTATTAGAGCAAAGATCAGCAACCTATGCATCATCAAGTAACTCCAGAAGCCTTTATGCATACTGAGACTGAGTGTCAAAGCCAGAAACTTATGAATATAAAGCTGCATGTTCAGTTCTGAGTCATACCAACCATGCACCCATTAATACAAATCAGCTTCTCTTTGTCCTCTTCACACATACAAGAAATGACCACAGAAACCAATTTAGAGCCACCAGAGAAACAGCCACATCCTCTAGATGTCTGTAGGAACAGAGTGGTTGCATTCAGATGCACGGGGGAATAATTCAAGTGTGTTTGAAAAGGATGCTGGTGTAGAGGCTCCTGCTCTGGGAGCGAGGGACAGTCACACTGTGAGATGACATGAGTGGAAAATATAGAGAAAGGAACATTTAGAGGATTTGAGAAAAGAAAAGGAAGTCGCTGTCGGAAGATGTTATCCAAGCCCATCATTTAGTGTAAAAATGGTCATGGTGAGAAAAGGGACACTGAATTTTGCCAAAAGACATGTCAAAACTGTAAGAAATTGGCAGAAAATCACCACTCGGCTGTGGAAGCTGCTGCTCAAAGCAGAGACCGGGGACGTGAAGCAAAAAAAAAAAGAGATTGCGTCATCACCCCATTCTTTAAATAGCATATGAACATTGACTTTACCCGCAGGGAATACACACACAAGTGCGAACACACAGACACACACAACCTCAGAATTTATAAAATAAGCTCTGTCGAAACAAATATTTATGTTATTTGCACTAAATGTTCCCACCACTTTCACGATTTTTGAAGCATAAATAAAAATTGCCAGAAGTAAAGAACTAACATTGGGTGTTAAAACTTCACCACCTTCACATTACTTCAACCACTAAGCTAGAGATGGATACTTATTCGGGATAATGTTTAGGTGTCCTATTCAGGCATTTACTATAGAAACTGCCTTTTTATAACACATAAAAGCCTCAACTTTCCCGAGGGTTATTAGCTGACATATTTTATGTTTTAGAACAAAAAAACTGTAAGTGCTAACTCTTTCCCTAGTTCAACAAATCCTTTTACACATCCAGCAGACAGAGAAACATTAGCATTGATTTGGAGTTTGTGTACACCTGGCTCCTGTAAATCAGATACTATCTCATCTTCCATGTCATTCTGGCTTAGTACCAAGTGAGTTGATATCTTTGTTTGTTAGCTGCCTGCTGTGACAGGAAATGAGAGAAAGAGATCCCCAAGATGGAACCAAAACAGTAACGTTGTTGATAGTAAAACCAAAACGAGTCGAAATATTATGAGAAAGCTCTGCGAAGTTTAGAGGGAAGACAGTGTTGTTAATATCTGCATGGTGGGTTCATTTTAGAATCTCACTTTAATTTAGTGAGTTAAAGGTCACCTATTATATAAAATCCACTTTTTCATGTATTTTATACATAAACATGTGTCCCCTCTGTGTAAAGAGATTCCCAACGTTTCAGGAAAAAAGATTCTCTCTCTCTTTTTGTCCTGATCCATTTATATAAAAACCTGTCTGAAAATGAGCTGATCAGATTTTTGCCACTTTGTGATGTCATAATGATTTTTTTGCTTGTGTAACCATTAGCCAATAACCAACCAAGGTAAGGTCACGTGAATCTCCTCCTAGAGCACCATTGTGTTCTTTTTAATCAAATATCTCTCAGAGGGGCGTGGGGAGAGGCTCCTTATTTTCATCTAAAGTAACAGACAGAGAATCAGCACTTTTGAAACAGGGCTGAAACAGAGGGGATTATGGGTAATGCTGCAATGATCTGTTTGGTATTTGGAGCCAAACACTTCAGAGACATGTTTTGTATATAACTGAGACCTATAATATATTGATGAAAAACAGTATAATAGGGGACCTTTAATACATTGTGTGATAGATCAAGTTAAAAAAGGTCCTATTGTTGTCGATATTTTGCCAATTTATTTACAACTGCAGTGAATATCTATTTTCAGTTTCTTTGTCCTCCATGTTTATTTCTTTAAAATCTTAACAAATCCATTCATACATTTCTCATTCTATGTTTATATGTCCACACAGGTAGGAGATCAAATACATATAAAGGATTATAAATCTATAAAACTATTGCTGAATTAGCTGGAAGAGGACCTTTTAAAAGGACATGAACCTGCTGTTGGATGAAAGCGTCATTTAAATCTTAAATGTGGGACGTAAATTAGTGTGTGCTGTTTGTACAAAATTGTCGGGCTAAATGTGAGAGCTGTAATTATAGGTGCCATTGTACAATACAATTTGTCCAAGTTTTAAGGACTAATTGTATGTGTGAGATTTTGTTCTTACTTCTCCTGGCGAGTCTGCTCGGCGGTGGTTTCCATAGCGCACTCCAGAGAGCTTTGAAGTGAGTGAAGCTGATTGGTTGTCTCCTTCAGCAGGAAGCGGGTCACAAACTGCTCAAGGTGGCTGGACTCCTGATAATCCTGTCGATTAGGAGAAGAAAAGGAGGTGGAGGAATCAGAGTGGGAGTTAATGATAAAAAGAAAAGATGTTTCACATGCAATCAAAAGTCACTCAATGCCCAGACCTCCTCTGCTAATTAGAAGATGCCAAGCAGATCTGTCAGCTCGGAAATATTACATAAGCAGCGGGAGAGGAGAAAAGAGGAGACAGGAACAATCTGCAGTCTCTTATCAGCTGAAACCTGCCTCTTATATAGTATTTGATCACTTTAAATAGATAAGAGAAGACAGAAGCACAAAGCAGGTTCAATAGGGAAGATGATGACAGCTCAAAATGTACATGCAAGCAGAGTGGGGAGCTATTAATGAGTGCATAATATTCAGTAAAAATTCATTTGACTCCATACAGACATTAGACTAATTCAGCAAATATGTTATTATTGACTCATAGTTGTGTGTGTGTGTCAACCTTGCCATTGTAGCAAATAATCTCAAACAAATGTGTTAAACTGATATATAATAATCATGGGCGGCGCCAGGATTTTTTTGCTGCAGTAGCTTAGCAGTTGCTATATGACAGCACGGCGTTGCTAGTTAATTTTCAAAATATACAAACAATACCAGTGGGCCAAGCACGAGCCTGTTCATATTGTAGCGTTCACCGCTATTCAAGATCACTCAAGCCTTCAATGTCGAAAACGTTCTCTTTATTTACAAAACCAATCAATAGTGTAACACTCATGACTTTCACGTGACACACACCGGAAAACGCACACACATACACACACCTGGAAGGGGCGGTCTCTCCCTAACTCCCACCAACAACATTGCCTAAATAACGCACTTTTCCTCCTCTCTGGCCTCACTCTGTGACTGCGGGTGCAGCGGGTCAGTTGGCGGGGGCACCTGTTCTTCATTGTCCCAATCCTCCCGGTTTTCATAGTGAACATCGGGATCCTTGTGGATAGCAGGGTTGTCCGGCTGGACAGGCTCCGTTGGAGAACGCGGTCGTTTACGCTGACTTGTGACTGTGAGAAATGTTTCCATTTTCGATCTACTGAGAATTAGCCAAGTAACAGTTCACAGTAAATTACAACGACCCGCCCCTGATAGATCCCGCGAAAATGTATCATATGTATACACATTCTCGCGGGCTGCGAGAATGTGTATAGGCCTACATATGATACATTTTCATATCAAAACAATGGGGTTGCTAAGCCGTTGCTAGGCCAATTGTTGGAGTTGCTATAGCAACTCCTAGATACCCCCTGGCGCCGCCCCTGATAATAATGATGTTGATCGCATTGCTTTAAAGCACATGTGTCAAAGTCAAGGCCCGGGGGCCAAATCAGGCCCTTGGTGGATTTAATTTCGGCTATAATTTAAGGATAATTTCTAATTACTATTCAATCTGGCCCGCCGGTATATTGCACGCACACCTTCACTCAATCCTGAGGAGTTCCTCCGCTCAGAGCCTGACCCCAAACATTGATGAACTTGCACCCAAGATGAGATGCCAAGTATCTGGCTTGAACTAGCATCACAGATCAGCACACTGAGTTTAATGGATGTTTCCTTCTGCACTTTTTTTCTTGCGACAACAGGGCATGTTTGGTTTTTCTTTGAGGGAAATAGTTTTTTTTAAACTGTTGCTGGAAAAATGTAATCATACGAAATGACTCTGCAGATAGAGCCATAAGAAATGACTGCAACTGATTATTTAATGTTTAATGTTGTTTTTATAGGCAATCATTTAAGCTTTGTTAGTTCCAGGTTTCATATGTGCAATAAGTTCATTTCAATAAGTTCTGCAATAAACATTGAACCAGTTCGGCCCTCGACTAGTACCCATTTTTTAATTTTGGCCCACTGTGTATTTGAGTTTGACACTCCTGCTTTAAAGGGTTATTCAGGCGATATACAGTAGTGCTGCACTTTCATAAAGATTGGGGATTTACAAATAACATGTTGAAAAAAGATTGGTCCAAATTAGGTACAATATAGGCTGAAATGTGCTCATCCTTTAGGTGCCCGGAAGTAATCAAAGACATTTCAAGATAACCCTGATTGTATCATCATCATGATAAGTAAATCCACCTCTATTTGAAAGTGGAGTTCCCCTGTAAGAAATACTGTTAGGAAAATACTGAATGTACTCTTCTAATATCAGAGTAGCACATGATAACAAAGGCCCTACGTAGCTGTGTACGTAACAGGATGTGTGATGACCTAGAAGAGCGTCAGGACACAATGTTTTAGGCATATGACAGCTATGTGACAACGATTAACATGATGATTCAGCCTCTATGGAGATAGGCATATGACTGTCATGTTTATTGCTTACGCAGGCCTTAGCTAATCTGAACTAAGTACTGCTTTGAACCGGTATTCTGCATATTGTGACTGTAACTCTTGTATATAAGGCATGTCAAGGACACTGTTCTAGGAACTATTTGCACGCAACCTCTGTGTGTGATGACTACTTCCATTAAATGTATCCTGATATTGAAGACCAAGCCGGTGACGAGTGATATTTTTCTAACAAATACCATAAAATAGGAACTAAAAACTAGAAAATATAATCATATGAGCAAATATTCCATAGTATTTTGAGCAGGAAAACAATTATTTTCAGACCCAGATGCAAATTTGAAAGCACTAATTGAAGGATAGATATAATTACCATAATTATATGACATTATTGTGTAGAGTCATGTTTATGATTGGTGCAAACAGTTGTGTTGGTGGACAACCTGTTGACACGTTCTATGGTGAAAATGTTTTTCACTTCAATCAAAGCCACATCATTTCCCCTGTACCGATAATTTCAGTCCAAGGCACAATGTGTCATTTTGGAAATCATGGTTCATTTGTCATCTGTTGTGTTTGTTCAGAAATCTGATGGGAAAAAATCTAACAGAATGACATTTTAGAGAGGCGTCATTAGTAATGCCCGGACTGGAGCAGGAGGTGTGAGTGATGTTTTGGATCAAATCAAAGGAGAGGGAACAATGCTCCGTACGACACAGTCTGCTGTTTGCAGGCAGCACCTGCTCCAACATTTTGAGCACAGCGACCATTTGTACACTCGACTAACAATGACTGAGATAATGCTAATGGGAGTTAGATTATAAATATATTAATGATTGAATATGATTATGTGTGTGAGCGAAAGAAAGATGGGGAAATAA